>NW_026059777.1:0-34402 GCF_023721935.1 Panthera uncia | reverse complement strand
CTCAGATGGCTCCCCGGATATCAGACTCTGTTGCCCACAGCTCAGACAGCTCCCCAGGACATAGACCCTGTCACCCACAGCTCAGACGGCTCCCCGGCACATCAGATCTTGTCGCCCATGGCTCGGACGGCGCCCCAGGACATTGGACCCTGTCACCCACAGCTCGGACGGCGCCCCAGGACATTGGACCCTGTCGCCCACAGCTCAGATGGCTCCCCAAGACATCGGACCCTGTCACCCACAGCTCAGATAGCTCCCCGGATATCAGACTCTGTTGCCCACAGCTCAGACAGCTCCCCAGGACATCGGACCCTGTCGCCCACAGCTCTGTACGTCTGCAGCCAGGCCTCTCATGGAGGCACACCCACCGCAGCCGCCCTGAAGCATCGATCAGACCCTGCTCTGGTATTCCTAGTCCTTTAAGCCAAAACACTGGATGGTTTACCCCACGCTGCTCATCTTGTATGTTCCCTGCACCGGTCCCTTTTACATGTTATACGTACTACACTCTGTGTTCTTATAATTAAGTAATCTGGGGAAAAGAAAATGGTGTTATTAAATCATAAGGAAGAGGGGCGCCTGGGTGGCTTGGTCGGTTAAGCGTCCCACTCTTGATCTCGGCTCAGGTCGGGGTCTCATGGTTTGTGAGATGGAGAACTGAGTCGGGCTCTGTGCTGGCAGTGTGGAGCCCGCTTGGGATTCTCTCTCTCCCTCTCTTTCTGCCCCTCCGCCACTCGTGTTCATGCTCGCTCTCAAAATAAATAAACTTTAAAAAAAGGAAGAGAAAACACAGTTACAGTACTGTACGGTGTTTATCGACAAAATCTGCGTGTACGTGAACTCCTGCAGTTCAAACCCATGTTGTCCAAAGGTCCGCATATATACATATTCAAAGGATTCACATCAGCATCTCCGATTTCAATCCAATGCCACTGAGTTAGTTTCGTCTTCTTCCTTGCCATATTTCTAACTCCCTTCTCTGATGGTGAGACACTTGGCCCCCATTATCCCCCATGTATTTATTTATTTGATCCACCCACCTGTAGGTAAATCACCTCTGTGTCTGCCACTGCCCAGCCCCTGTCCCCACACGGCCGCTCCCCCAACTTTGTCGGCTCTTTCACCTCCCGTCAGGCCACCGCTGCCACTGCCCTCTGCCCTGGACACACTCCTCCCCCAGCAGAAGCCCTGACCCTGGTGCCAGTCCCCGCCACCCCCGTGCAGAGGGGTGCACCTCCTTGCCCCCCCCCATGTCGCCACCCCCCTCACCCTGGCTGGGCCGTCCCGCTATGCTCATAGCTCACCCTCTCAGGCCCCAACACCTCGCACAAGCCACAGCGAGCCAGGCTGATGGCAGTAGAGGGCACCACCTCCCCCTTGCAAAAATCAAAAGAACTACAGGCAATTTGGCGTCTGAGTGCAAAGGAGATGTTTGAAAAGAGAAGTCTGACGGTGTTCAGGTTACCCTGCAGAGACGACTGTCTATTCCCCCTCTGCTGAGGCTGCACTGCCTCAGAGCCCCATTTTCCAAGTGACCGCTAGATCCAGGTCCTACAGAAAGCAGTCTGGCCCCTCTGAGCTTCGGTTGCTTCGCATAATTGGCATTTTCATGTATCTCTGGAAGGCTAGGGTGTAAGGAAACCTAGATATTGAAAAGCACTTTGCCGATAATGAGTCTCGTGGAAATGCCAAATTGAGATAGAGAATCCAGCGAAAACAAGCATGGTGGTTTCCATAGCCGTTTAAGGATGTGGGCTTTGCAGAGCCCGTGTCCCGGGGGGTCTCCTGGAAATTGCTACCTGTGTTTCCCTCCCAACGAAAGTGAGAGGAAGAGATGGGCAGTGGGGTGATAGACGAGCAAGGAAAATCAAAGAAGGCAGAGAGTTGTGGACTTTCTTCAGCTTCATTGGGACATAAGGCAAAGAGTTTTAAATGCTATACAGTTTGCTCGCCAAAGTTTTCTCTAGAGTCCTAAGAAGCAAACATGCCCTTCCACATTCCCATTCAATGGCCACAGTCCTCCCGTGGTCCTGCATTCCCAGCCTGCCCCATCGCTCTTTGAGGAGGGAAGAAAGGGAGGGAGGGAGGGGGGGAAGGAGGGAGGGAAGAAAGGAAGGAAGGAAGGAAAGGAGGGAGGGAGGGGGGAGGAAGGGAGGGAAGGAAGGAAGGAAGGAAAGGAGGGAGGGAGGGAGGAAAGAAGAAAGGAAAGAAAGGAAAGAAGGGAGGGAGGGAGGAAGGAAGGAAGGAAGGAAGGAAAAAAAGGACGGAGGAAGGAAGAGAGGGAGGGAGGGAGGAAAGGGAGGGAGGGATTAAGGGAGGAAGGGAGGGAGGAAGGAAAAGGAAAAAGAGAAAAACCAACAAAACTGGGGCTCCACAGGAGGTCATCTGAAACCTTTTTTTGTTCCTCCGCAACCAAAAAGAGAGGCCTGACCCTAGGCTGGCCCTCCCGGGTACGCAGCTCCCGAGGAAAGGGCAAATTCTTCCTTCTGTGTGTGTGCAGTGAACTGGACAAACAGAAACCTATTTGTGAGACGGAATTTCCATGGCAGGTACGGGATCTGATGGGAATGTGCAGGGCAGGGACATCTGTCCTGGTATTAAACGCCTCGTTTCCAGCTTCCTACCACCTGAGCCATCTGCACAGAGAAGCAAAAACTTTTTGCTCCCTTCCCATTGTACGTACAGCAGGAGCCCCTTACAACACCGGTCTCAGGGGAGGGGGTGCGGGGCGGGGGGGCGGGGGGGTGGGGGTTGTCAGGTCTGCACTATTGGTCTCCAGTGGTTGCCTCTCAACACCCCACAACGCCCAGAACGGCTCCCGCAACAAAGAATTATCTGGTCCAGATGTCGTGGTGCCAGGTTGAGAAAGCTCTGGAGGCAGGCTCGTTAACCACCTTCTCGCTGCTGCTTACGAAGCAATTGAACAACATCCTATACATAGTTTCCCCAAATGCCCCCCACCCCTGCCTGGGAAATAGTGCCAAGATACATCGAAGATGAGACGGAACAGGAGATGGCTTTCAGGGCCGCCTTGCCACCCCTGGATGGCACGTGTGAGTTTCACAAGGAGCAGAAGCAGGTACTAATTCTGGTGACCACTAAGCAAAGGCAAAAAAAAAAAAAAAAAAAAAAAAGTCAATCCAGCTTTGCCTCTGGCCATGTCCAACTGCTTCCAGCCCGGTGACTTCCCCAGAGGAATCAAATATAGTAACAACCCTTTCAGACCCCGACCCTTCTAGCATTCAGAGCAACACACGAAACGACCTCGAACCCTTCCAAGCCCGCACCGGATTCGCGAATCGACCCCGAGAGCCTCGCCCCCACCACGAGTCAGAAAGAAAACGCCAACACGGAAGTTTCAACCCCGGAGTTGCAAACCAATGTCTGTGGACACTTCACCCAGCGAGGAAGCAAGTTTTCCAAAACAAAGGCAGGAAGGGGGATACAGAAGTGTCTGTCACCACCCACCGAATATCCAACCCCTTGTAAAAACGACCGGCACGCAAAGAGTCCCCGGGGAGGTCGCTTTTCAAAGAGGGGACATCTTAACTCTGGTCGCCGAGGGCAGCTGAGCAGTTAAAACCCGGGGTGCAGACTCACTAGTTCCATTTGCTCAGGGAGGGTCAGAGGTGGCAGCGGGGACGCTGTCCGTTCACATCCTGGGGCCCTGGGGCCCAGCCTGCGGGGTCTCCGGTCCCCGCAGCTCCCAGGATGGCTTCAGCCTCCCTTCTCTGGAGAAATCAGAGCCGCTCTCCCACTGCTGAAAATATTTGAGATGTGCCAAGCAGATGGTCCCACGCTTATCAGCAGAAGCCGCACTTCAAATGGCATCGTTCAGTGAAGCACTCGAGTGAAAATCTTCACGCCGCTCCAGAGTGGGAACGAGCTGGTGGTGATGTGGGGTGGCTGACCCCCTGGGACCGTGAGGGCCAGCCAGGGCCGAGGGGAAAGGGGACCCCGAGAAACGTCCTGTGGAAGGGCACAATCACGCATGTCGCCGGAACACAGAACCACTTAAGTCCCTGACGGCCGGTCTCTGCAAAGCTCTTTGAGACTCCATTTGCTCGCCTGGGAAATGGAGCCAATTGTATTACCACAAAGAGTTGCAATGAGTAAGATGTGGATATAGACCTGCACAGTGGGAGACACCCTGTTCAGTAAGTAAACATCCGCTCCCTGCCTGCAGCGCATTTCCAGAGTCATAAGCCCGTGCCAGGGTGTGAGCACGACGCAGTGGAGACAGGGAGCCCAGGAGCCCAGCCATGGAGTCCCTGGAGGGACATGGGAGCCCAGACAGCTTCTCCGCCTGGTTCGGAGACTAACCCGTTGTGTGCGTTCTCACCCCTGCGATCAAGTTCCGTTCCCCCGACCCCTGTTCCCTTTCCAACGGCCCCGGTGTAAAGGCCCAGAGGCCAAGCGGGAAAATTCTGGATAGTCTGACTCGCCAAGCCCTCCCGTGAAGACCCAGCCTCCACTCGTGGCAGTGTCTCTTCCTTGTCAAAAGCATCCCTTCGTGGTTACTGTGTCAGAGTAGTAATGGACCCGTGGGACCCATGAGATCAAAACAGGGCGAGAAGGCGATTTCAGATCCTGCGGGGAAGCAGACTCAGGAGCCCAGATAGGAAGCTTTCCTCCAACTGCTTTCATAAGCAGCAGGACCCGAGTGAGCCGCAGGGCTGGGGCTGGCGGGGGACAGCCCGATCTGTGGTCTGGCCTCCCGGCGGGAAGAAGAAAGGAGGAGACCGGGGGCTTTCCCTCGGGACCTCAAGCCACAGGCAAAATAAGGTGAGGTTCGGGGCACCCATCGGGCGGCAGAGCAAAACCTCAGGTGAGCTGGGTGCCAGGGGAGTCAGAAGTGCACTCGCATTACCTGGTTCCGATGTTCCAAAGGAGGAGAGGGTCGGGGTCCTGGAGGGCTTTACGTTTCCCAGAGGCTAATCAGAAACCGGGGTTTCCTAAAGCGAACTGAGAGGCAGAGAAGAAGGAGCAGTCGGTGGGAAGGGGCCGGGCACATGCCAGCAAAGACAGGTAGGAGGGCAATACCAGGCCGCTGAGAGGGCTGCAAAGTCACGGTCGGGGAGGAAAGAGACAGCCGAAGGACAGGAGGGATGAAGGAGAGCGGGGCAGGGGTGGGGGGGGGCAGAGTGATCCACTCCGCTCCTCTGTCCCACATTCGCTGCTTCTCAGCAGCTCAGGGAGTGTCCAGATTTTATGCACGTTTCACCCTGTCCCTTTGGGGGCTGTGAAAACCCTGAGCTGAGTGACCAACTGGAAGGAGACTCCAACGTCATTATTATTTAAGTCAACAGAACAGAGGGCCTCACCGGTTTGCTTTTCCCAGCTCCTAGCAGGACACAGGAGTCTACCCATCCTGACAGAGAACAAGTCGCCCAATTTGTAAATTGGCGAGAGTCACCAGGCGAATGAGGAACAAGCCACCGGGACGGTGGAGTGGCCAGGTGGTGCCCAGGTGAGGGCAGAGGATCCAGAGAAGCAGCCGGCGAGGCAGGGGGAGCCCGGCGGAGATGGGGCTCTCTTCCCCCCGCCCCCCCAGACCGAGTGGGCGGGAGGAGGCGCGGATTGTTTTGTGACTAATCGGCACCACTAACAAAAGCAGAAACACTGCAGGTGCAGCCTGGGTTTCATTTGGGGTAGATAATGATTTCTACTTAGAGAAAATACGGCAACTCTCTGTAAAAATAAAACTGCTTGCATTTAAGCCACAAATAGGTTGGCTATTTCTGTGCCTGGCTTGTCTTTGTGAGTAATCATCCTCCTCTTGAGAGAGGTAGGGAGAGTTTGGAGGAGGGAGGTGTAGAGAGAACGGGTAACAGAGCCAGCGGAGCCTGGGGAGACGAAGTCTGCGGTCCCCAATGGCCAGCGTGGAAGGAAGTTCCAGCTTTCACCTCCACGAGGTGAAACAACGTCCCTCTTTCTCCCAACAAACAACAGGGCAACGTGCTGGAGGAGGCCTGGGGATGAGAATTATAGGAGCAAGGATGGTGGAATTTAGCAACCCAGAAGGCCACAGAGTGGGCCCATAAGAGGGAAAGCCCGTAAGTGGTACAACCCATGAGCGGTAGAATCCATAAATAGACCCAAAGTGCATTTGCTCGAGCTCCAAACCCTCTCAATGCCGTGAAGACCCTACCCAGTGCCAAACCCGGGGATACCCGGTGAATTCCACTCACGTCCAAGAATGTGTTCCTCTTCTGGAAGGGACTCTGCCTCACCCTGGATGTTGAGCTCATGATGATGGGGAGATAGCCACCAAGTGCTCCCCCAAAGCCCAGCGCTCCCCTTGGTGTTAGCCAGATGCAAGAGGGAGCCCGGGTAGCTCAGTCAGTAAGCATGTGACTCCCGGTCAGATCTACAGTTCGTGAGTTCGAGTCCCATGTCAGGTGAGCTAGAGCCCTGGATGAGCCCCGCTTCTCTCTCTCTATTTCTCTGCCCCTGGCTCACTTGTGCCTTCTCGAAAGAAAGAAGGAAAGAAAGAAAGAAAGAAAGAAAGAAAGAAAGAAAGAAAGAAAGAAAAAAAGAAAGAAAGAAAGAACAAGAGGTAGAAAACAAGAGAGCAGGTTCTCTCACACTGAGAGTAGCTGGGGGGTGGGGCTGGTCAGAGTACTCATTTTCACAGGGAGACGACAGACCTCAGAGTCTGGGCTGGAAACAGCAGATCTCAGAGTGGCAGACAACTAATTTTGTACAAAGTGTCTGGGTTCACCA
The DNA here is from genome assembly GCF_023721935.1 of Panthera uncia. NCBI lineage: Eukaryota > Metazoa > Chordata > Mammalia > Carnivora > Felidae > Panthera > Panthera uncia. The sequence continues at coordinate 27,676 of NW_026059777.1, read as the reverse complement.
TTTGGGAGAAGAGCAACTTCAGAGATGCGAGAGATTGGGACTTGCAAACTTGACTGGAGTGATTCTTTGCGCCATCTGATGGACAGGGTCTCAGAACAGGGCTGGTCCCGCCCTCTGCCCTCCAGTCCTGCAAAGGAGACTTCAGATCTCACTGGCCAGATAAAAACCCAAGATAAAACCCTGAGAACAGAACTCTCCCAGGCTGATCTGAGTCCCATCAGCCTTGGGGAATCTTCTCCAGGCTTCCCCTAGCCCGCCCTGTCTGGGACTGGTTGGGTCTCTCCCAAGTAATGATCTTTACTTTCAGCACACATATCCTAAACATCGAATCTTAAAGAGAAACGGCATGTTTCTCCCCCCATGTCATTTGTTTTCCTTCAGGTGGACAGGCCCACGCGGTGGGGCAGAAACCACAGCAGGTGTGACAACAGGGGGAAGCAAACCCACGAGGAAGTGACAGAAGCCGCCCTCCTGGGTGAACCCTGGGAGGATTAGGCCCAGCTGTGGGGAAGCTAGGTCCCCAGGCCTGAGTCCTCTCAGACCTCCCACTGTATTTGGAACGTGCCAGAAAGGAGACTCTCCCCCACCCACCCTCTGCACGAGCTCCTTTGCAGAATGACGAGGAGATGTGAAGGACACAGGATGAGGCTGCCGAGGGGCCTCGGGGACACTCATGTGTGACGCTCGTCCGCGTAGACACAAGCATCAGTCAGGTTCCCTAATTGGCACACGTGGAATATCTCCTTGTCCTCCGGATCAGCACCTAATTGGCTGCATAGACATTTTGCCCTCTAGATTCCTTACCTAGATTGCAATCATGTGCTCTCCCTTGTCCAAACATCATAAAAAAAAATCCAGTTGTGAGAAAGAACATTTTTGGAGCATTGCCTTGGGACATGGAGTCTATCCACTCCTCTAGATGTTCTAAATATTACCCTGGGTTTAGCCCTGCATACTTGGCCAGCATTGTTTTGGCCTTTCGTAAAACTGTAATTTCTAAATTATCCTTTGGAGATACTCATCAGCTAGCATTTAGAATCTCTATCAAAGAAAAAAAAGAGAGACATAAAAAGATCAAAACTGTGTTCATGTAGGGATTGGGTAGCGCCCTTCCCATCAGACCCAGAGTCTCCTTCTGGAGATTTCTGCTACAGGGGTGGCTGAGTTTCTCCTAAGCAGTAGCCAGCTTGTTTAGGTCAATAAAATACCATCAAGTGTGTCATTGGGTTTTTTTTTTTTTTCTTCTTTTCCTGCCAGAAAGCCTGAAGATACACATCTGACCTGACTTTGCAAGTGGACTACAGGGCTACTTAAAAGAAAAAGGTTTGAAATCACTCATTTAGTCAAAGGTCCATCTGGGCACCATTAAACTTATGTTCATGATCCTTTTTCTGCCTGTGACTGTGGATTTTGACAATGTTTTTTCAAACCGACTCCATCCTGAAGGAGAATTAAACCAGTCAGTCACTTCCATATGACAATTACTTGGGTATTGGGACTCCCACAAGCAGCTAGCTTAAATAGCAATGACCAGAGGGGCGCCTGGGCGGCCCAGTCAGTTGGGCATCCGACTTCGACTCAGGTCATGGTCTCACGGTTCGTGAGTTTGAGCCCCGCGTGCTCACAGCCCAGAGCCTGGAGCCTGTTTTGGATTCTGTGTCTCCCTCGCTCTCTGCCCCTCCCCTGCTCCCGCTCCATCTCTCTCTCTGTCTCTCTGTCTCTCTCTCTCAAAACTGAATAAACATTTAAAAAAATAAAATAAAAAATAAATCGCCGTGACTGGATCCGTGCAGAAAAGAGTTCTCTAAATTCTATGGTAGCACCTATTAAATTGTATTTTTAGAGTTACTTGTTTATGTGTCTGTCTGCCCCACGAAACTTAGCTCCGTGAGGCAGAGGCAATGCCTTCCTCATTTAGTATTAGCTGAGCAGAAGAACAAATGGAATAAGTCAACTATATTTAGAATCGCTATCACAGTTTTAAATATTGGTTGTTTTATGATTCTGTTATAATTGTTGTAAAAGTGTCTTAGAATGTCTCGAGCATTCATCTAATTTCCCCAGTGAGGCTGCAAGCCCTTGGGGACGGAACCAGGTCTGTACTTCCTCGGGCGGCCCGTATGGGGCTGAGAGCCCTCGACGGGACCGTTGACAGGTATCGGGCTCCGTGCGACGTGCAGTGAAGGGGGTGGAGCCCAGGTCGATATTTGGCCGGAACCGTCCGTCTCGTTGATTATCACAGCGCCTAGCAAACCCTTCGCCGGAGTCTAAGGCAACACCGCACTGATGGCTCACGTTGGTTTGGGGTATGTGTGGGGTGGGCCATCTACCTGTCACGTTGTAGAGGATGAGGATTTGTGAGCTCTCTTTTGTAAAAACCAGGGTGTCTTCCCGTGGCCTAACGTGCACTTACCAGACAGTGTCAGTGGCAGATTACAGAGGTGAAAAGGCAGACCCGCTTCAGTTGTCTGAGAACAATCTGGACAACACCCGAATTCCACACCCTCCACGGGGCTCGTTAGTGGTGCTTCAATGTCCATACGTTGCCCCAAAGAGGGACACTCAGCATCTGCAGCCGAGAAAATAATAGTTAAATATTTCTGGCATCTGTAGCTACTCTAGAGTTGCCCGGCTGTCCCACGTTGTAAAAACTGTATCAGACAAAAACAAAAATGTCCAGCCCACGGACAGTGTAAATCGACAAAGTAAATAAGATCACCCTCCTTAATTTTGCCCCAACTGTAGTCATTACTCAGGGTAAAGAGAAAAGTGCAGTCAACATCCGGTGGTTCAGACTTGACCCCGGGTGTGTGGCCTCCACGTCCTGGACCTGTGCTTTCGGCGTCGTTCTTTCCTCATCCTGCAGACCCTTCACCATATAAAGGTGAGCCAGAGAAACAAGAGAGGGGTAAGCCCACCACACTCTTACGAGAACGTGCTGGAAAGGGAGGTTGTACTGTGGGCCAAAATGAGATTAAGGGATTTTTAATACGTTCCATTGAATATTCTCTCCCTGCGCTCTGACGACAAGGACACGTTGGATCACCTCTGGTCACTATCCCTGAGTCCGAAGACTCAGGAGCGAAGGGAGGGGTATGGAAGTGGCTCCTAGGTGCTGAGAGGAAAGGTGTGGACAGTGAAGGAAGAGGAAGGTCTCCAAACACAAGGCAAAGATGAGGGACCCCTGAGAAGTGCACTTCCACCTTCAAGGAGAGGTCAGGGGTACCGGGCAAACACCTACTGATCTGGGTCAAACTCAGCCCAGCCTAGGTTAATGTCGTCACTAATCTGTGTGACATTCAAACCCCTTAAATAGTGCCGCTACCCCGGAATGGTAAAAGGAATAACCTGAAGTGAGAGTTCTAGAAAGTTCTAGGAGCAGAGGTCTTTCCTCACCAACTCTACAGACACAGATCCTCTGATCCTGCGTTCCCCCGCACCTGGGTGTGCAGTCTTGACGAGAGGCCACGCCATTTGACTCATTGCTTCCCCAGTGAGGGTGGGCCCTCCCTAGCAACGGCCTCGTTAGAGACTAAATTTGAGGGGTGGTCTCCCTTAGCGCCTCAAGAAGCCTCGGGCAGGTGACACTTGACTGCCTGCCGTCACCAGAAGGCGGGTCCTTAAGTGCCGCACTGTGGAAGCTGACTCGCTCATGCTGTTTGTACCACAACCTACCTCAAGGAATAATCCGGTTACACATGCAGGGAAGCCTTGTTCCCCATATCCACCGCTAACCAGACGTTAACACCGTGAGTTCCCGCAGGTAAGGGAGGGGCTCAGGAGACCTCTGACAGAGCAGGGGAAAGGGGAGGAGCAGTGGGGACGAGGAGGCCCATGTAATACCACCGGTGTGTTCACGCTGTCCAGGGTTTCAATCCCACTTCACCTCTGGAGTCCTTGAGCAAGTTTCTTAACCTCCCAAAGCCTCAGCGTCTTCGCCTGTGCAACGGGGACAGCGTCATCCTCCCCCTTGAGGCCGTGTGGGTATGAAACCGGGAGCCGCAAGAAGGTCTCCTGGTAAGTGTTCATGAGTCTTAGCTGTTTAGTTCTCGTTGCTTCTGCTGCTATGGCAGGACGTGTCCACGTGGCTCAGAGAACGTGTCATTGGAAATTCAATCTAAATTTTCAGCACGTCAGCCAGTCGTTTCTAGAATACAAACGGGAAAAACCAGGGCTTAGCAAAGTCTCCTTGACCCATAGGATGCAGTGACAATAGAATGTGAAAGTGTGGTAGGTGGCATGGTGTTGGACTCCTGGGGCTGCTGTAAGGACCACGAACTGGGGGGCTTCCAATGACAGGATGGATTCTCTCACAGTTCTGGAGCTGGGAGTCAAAGATCAGGGTGTGGCTAGGACCGTGCTCTGAGTCTCTGGAGATAGAATGTCCTTCCCTGTTTCCTCTCGCCTTCTGGTGGTGGCTGGCGATCCCTGGTGATCTGTGGCAATCCGTGGTGATCCCTGGCGATCCCTAGTGAGCCTTGGCCGTCGCTGGCAATCCGTGGCTTATTGGCGGAGTCACTCCAACTTCTGTCTGCATCACCACATGGCATTGTCCTCCTGCGGCTGTCTTCCTATAAAGACCCCAGTCATGGGGCGCCTGGGTGGCTGTTGGTTAAGCATCCAACTTCGACCTAGGTCATGATCTTGCCATTTCTGAGTTCTAGCCCCGCATGGAGCTCCGTGCTGACAGCTCGGAGCCCGGAGCCTGCTTCAGATTCTGTGTCTCCCTCCCTCTCTGCCCCTCCCCCACTTACGCTCTGTCTCTCTCTGTCTCAAAAATAAATAAACGTTTAAAAAAACTTTAAAAACGCCAGTCATACTGGATTCCATCATCTTAACTGATTACATCTACATCAACCTCATTTCCAAATAAGGTCACATTCTGAGGTACTGGGGCATTAGCACTTCAACATATCTTTGGGGCACACAGCTCAGCCCCAAACAACCCCTACACAGAGTTGAATTTTACTCCCTGCCACATTCTCGGACAATAAAGTGTCCTTCGGCCACCACTTAGGTAGCTCTGAGGAATCCACACCAGTGTTTGGGAGTACAGGGTGTCCTGTGTGCCGGGAGCAGCCGCCCTCGACCCTCTGGACCATCTGGACCCCCGCCTGGCCCTCTGTTGCTGTGTGCTCAGAGAAAACAAAAGCATTTCAGTGTTAGTGAAAAATCTTGTGTGCACATGGAGGGGTGGTGACTAGGGAGAAAAGCGATTTGTGAAGGAAGGAAGGAAGAAAGGAAGGAAGGAAGGAAGGAAGGAAGGAAGGAAGAAAGAAAGAAAGAAAGAAAGAAAGAAAGAAAGAAAGAAAGAAAGAAAATAGTCCTCCTTTGATGCCATTCTTTTTTTAACATTTTTTTATATTATTTATTTTTGAGAGAGAATGAGAGAGAGAGAGCCCGCAAACAGGGGAGGGGCAGAGAGAGAGAGGGAGACAGAGAATCCAAAGCAGGCTCCAGGCTCTGAGCTGTCAGCACAGAGCCTGACACGGGGCTTGAACCCACGGACCATGAGATCATGACCTGAGCCGAAGTCAGATGCTCAACTGACTAAGCCACCCAGGCGCCCCTGCTGCCATCCTTTTAAACTGTCTGCTTCTATGGAAATAACCTAAATTATCACTGATTGACAAATGGGTAAAGAAAATGTGATATATATATCACATATATGCTACATTTACATATACAGCGCGTTTATATTTATACACACACACACACACACACACTCGAATATTCATCCATAAAAAAGAAGGAAATCCTGTCATCTGCAACAACACGGATGGACCTTGAGGACATTATGTCGAGTGCAACAAGTCAAACAGAGAAAATCCAATACTATATGATCTCATTTATGTGTGGGGGAAAAGCCAAACTCCTAGAAACAGAGCGCTGGTGCTGAAGGGTGGACAAAGTGGGGGAAGGGGGCCAAAAGGTATAAACTTCCAGTTCTTAGATATTTAAGTCCTGGGGATGCAAGGCACAGCAAGGTAACCAGAGTTAACAATGCGTTGTATATCGGAAAGTTGCTAGGAGAGTAGACCTTAAAAGCTCTCCCCACGAGAAAAAAAATTGTACCTACGTGTGGTGACGGATGTTAACCAGCCCTATCGTGGTGATCATGTTGCGATAGGTACGTATCTCAAATCGTATGCTGTACAGCTAAAACGAATGCAGTTGCATGGCAATTATATCTCAATCAAAAGATACCGGGGGGGGGGGGGTAGGGGGGGGGGATGGGGAACCAGGTGAAGGGATGCACCGGACACTTGTCGTGATGAGCATTGAGTAACGTATAGAGTTGTTGAATCACTGTATTGTACACCTGAAGCTAATATAACCCTGTACGTTAATTATACTTGAATTCAAAAAAAGATGATGTGAGTAGCAGTGGATTTATACGTATATATATGAAAGCAACTACTAAAACAGCTATACAAAACACTATATATAAAATAAAATGTAGTTCTAAACTGTGTTCAAGGAACTCACATGAAGGAACTAGGAAAGAAAAAAATACATATCAAAGAGTACAATGTCTGCTTCTACATCCTGAATGGGGGAGGGGTGTCCTTATACAGGTTTACAAATTCATGGACAGTCATCGACCTGTAGACTTAAAATGTGTTAATTCTTCGTATGCAAATTATATATCCATAAAAAAAATTTTTTTTTAACTAACACGAAAACAAAATGTCCTGAGGCCAGAAAGAGTAAGAAGGTAGAAACCTTAGGCATGACATCATTACCCACGGGGCCTGTTTAGCGGATGGCTGTGTAACATGCCATATATAACATGTCGATATATAAGCTGAGCAGTTACAGAGAGGCTCCGTTTTGCCTTCCCTCAAGCCGGGATCAGGGGTTTCCCCCACACGCCTTTATCAGTCCAAAGATGTCCAGGTTTCCCCACTCCGTTCTGGAGGATTGTGGGGCAGGGGGCCCTCCCCTCGACAGGGGGTGGGGGGTAGAGCCGGGCAGAGTTCTGTCCAGATGGGGGGGACGAGTGCCTCGCTGCGCTATGGACACCGACCAACCCCGGGGACAGTCAACAGCAAGCAGGGTGGCTCGGGGCTGAGTCTTGCCCAGGCCGCCCCCGCACCCGGCAGCACATGCCCACCACCCCGCGCCTCGCTGGTCCACGTGGCTCCGCTCCTTCTTCCCGGCCTGCCATCACGTACCCAGTCACTGTCGGTGGCGACATCGCCCCGCAAATACGTGCCTGATTCTTTCCATCTTGGCAAATTGCAGCCTCTCTTTTCTTCCCCCTGTAACTTCATTAGGTTACTGAGCAGCGCAGGCAGGGGTCTGGAGAGGAGCCTTCAAGGTACAGTGGTGAGAAGACGGAATATTGGGAATACTAGAAAATCTTTGTGTCCTGTGCCTAGTTTCCCTCCACAAGAGAGGATCTGGGACTCTGTCCCCAGTCTGTTTCTCCAGAAAGATGTTTTCCTGTGAGCCATCACAAACCAACAAGAGGCTATGTGACCTCATCACTCGTCTCCCTAGTCTGTCTGTCTCTCTCTCTCTCCCGCACACACACACACAGGTCCACCCCTGTAGCCCTGCCCCTTTCCTGCATGCACTCTGGTTTCCGCTTCTGGAAGCCAGGGTGAGAGCCCCCAAGCACACCTTCTCCCCACCGCAGACCTCTGCCAACCTCTCGACTCTCAAGTTTCCTCAAGCTTTTCCTGGGGTGATGGACACACGGCACCCGCATGAATGAGCACCCACAACCTCACTGCCGCAGCCCCATCCACAATGAGTCCTGAAGTAACAGTTGGCTAGTCAGGCTGCCCGCCCCGACCAGCAGCAACGTGTCGGTCCCAGTGAGCGGGTACATGAGGGGACCGTGGTCAGTCCTCAGCATTTTATTTTGCATCTTCCCACACTGACGCTCTGTCCCCGTTAGACATTAACTCTCCCTCCCTCTCTCTCCTCCGCCCCTGGCAAGCTCTGATCCTTGTCCTATGAGCCTGACTACTCTAAGGACCTCACGTAAGTGGGAGCAGACAGTATTTGCCCTTCTGTGTCCGGCTGGTTTCACTTAGCACGTCTTCAAGGTTCCTCTACATTGTGGCAGGTGTCAGAACTGCCTTCCTCTTCGAACCCAATGATATTCCATCACATGGAATGGGATGTGTATGTAGCACGTTTTGCTTATCCACTTATCTGTCAGTGAAGTCTTGGGTTGTTGGAGGACTTTCCTTTTAAGAGTTGCATTGAAGGGGGGGGGGCGCCTGGATGGCTCAGTCGGTTAGGCGTCTGACTCTTGATTTTGGCTCCAGGCATGATCTCAGCGTTGGTGGGATCGAGCCCCACGCGGGGCTCTGAGCTGACAGTGCGGAGCCTGCTTGGGATTCTCTTTCTCCCTCTCTCTCTTTCTCTCTGCCCCTCCCCTGCTCACACATTCATGCTCTCCCTCTCTCTCAAAATAAATAAATTTTAAAAAGAAGAGCTCCGTTGGGGGGTACCCTTCTCCCCATCGAGGTTTTAGGAACGTTCTCAGAAGCAGTAGTCGGTACACCTAAAAGGTACTTAGCAGGCACGGCTGGCCCTAAACTTCACATGAGCCAAGGACAGTGAGGGTTCTTAACTGCAAACAGAAATAGACTCCAGCTGATCTGAGTAGAAAGGGGATTTAGTACAAGGATATTAGCTAGCTCACAGAATCTCCAGGACAGAAAAATCCAGGCTAAGTTAGGATGCCAAAAACAACTGCCTGATGCTAAAATCGTGCAGCAGAATTAGCTCCATCGGAGCTCCTGCCTCTACCAAGCCACTCCTTCACTCGCATCTCGCCCAGGACCGGGGTGCGGTCCTGCCACCCTGGGGGCTCTCAGCCTCCCCAACCACCACCCCGACCAGAGCACAGATTCTCAGGGTCCCTGCTCCCTCTTGTCACCAGCAACTGAGGCCAAGTCAGGACCCGGCAGAGCAGCTGGCTGCACCCAGGACAGACGCCCACAGCCCGGAGAAAGGTGGGCCAGGAGAGTGAGGCCTCGTGACGTGTACTATCCCCCCGTGTGGAAGGAGCCTGGGTTCTGCGTGGCCGAGAGGCCAGATGAGGATCCACGTCAAGTTCCAGTAGCCTCTCCAAGGCCACGTCAAGCCTCACCACGGCAGCGGGTGTCCCAAATTATCCAATACCGGATAAGTAGGCCTGCTTACGTGGGGCCCTGTCCTGAGCCCCACACTCTGAAGGTCCCCAGTGGCTCTCTTCCGTCACGTGCCATCCGCCAGAGTCTGTGGGCCCCAAGTCGTGCGCCTGGCCTGTGGCACTCCTCCGACAGCTCATGCTCTGGGCGTCATCAGCCAGACAGCGCTCAGCGTTACTGAAAAGTCTAGTGCGCATGCGGAGTGGGGACTGCTCCCGGGGCCCGCACAGCCCTTAACCCTGGGTCCACCCCCTGAGGACGAGCTACACTGCCGGTAGGCACCCCCAAAGTGTGCCGTTTGCAATGAGTGTGCCTCCAGGGGTAAGCACGTGTCACACACGTCAGCGAGGCCCTCACTGCCCATGGAGAGGGATGGGGCCAAGTTCAGGAAGAGAGGAGGGCAGGATGAAGGCCAGGGGCCAGCTCCCCCTGCACGGCCACATCCCGGCACACGGCTCCAGAGTGTCCCAGAATTCTAAACCCACCCCTGGCCCTGGCCCTCCAGTTGTTACAAAGGTGTATCTGTCAAGGGAGAAGGACAGAGCACAGTTAAGAGTTCAGCAGTGGGGCACGTGTGGACATAACTTAAAATTTACCGTTTTAACCTTTTTTCAGCGCCCAGTTCAGCAGCATCCAGGACAGTCCCACTGCCCTTCCTGCCACCACCACCATCCGTCTCCAGAACTTTTTCAACTTCCCAAACAGAAACTGTGTCCCCGAGGAACACTAACGCCCCCACTCCTGCCCCAGCGCCTGTGACCTTGACGCTGCTTTCGGTCTCTGGGAGTTTCCCCACTCAGGATGCCTCCCGTAAGGAGAAACACACGGTATTTGTTCTTGGTCTGGCTTATTTCACTTAGCAGAATGTTTGTTGTCCAGGGTCATGCACATTGTAGTACGTGTCCGAATTTCCTAAGGGTAGGGGCGCCTGCGTGATTCAGTGGGTTGAGTACACGACTTCAGGTCATGATCTCTCGGTCCGTGAGTTCGAGCCCCGTGTCGGGCTCTGTGCTGACAGCTCAGAGCCTGGAGCCTGCTTCGGATTCTGTGTCTCCCTCTCTCTCTGCCCCTCCCCCACTCACACTGTGTGTGTGTGTGTGTGTGTGTGTGTGTGTGTGTGTGTATCTCAAAAATAAACATCGACAAATTTTTTGAATTTCCTAAGGCTGAATCATATTCGGCGTAGGTAACATCGTGTTTGGTTTATCCTTTCTTCAGTCGACAGACACTTGGTTTGTTCCTCCCCTTTCGGCGACGGCGAGCAATACAGCTGGGAACACGCTGGGAGTCCCGCTTGCAGGGTGTATACCAAGGAGTGGGATCGCCCGATCCGGTCCGAGTCCCACGAGTAACTCTTTGAGGAACCACCAAACTCCTTTCCACGGGGGCTGCACCATTTTCCACGCCCACCAGCAATGTGGGAGAGTTCCAATTTCTCCCCATCCCCGCCGACATGTGCTGTGTTTTTGTGCGTTTTTTTGATAATAGACATGCCAGGTGGCATGGAGGGGAGCTCGTTTTGGGACGTCTGGATATCGGGATGTAGGGTCTGTGTGCTCTTAGCTGAGCCTGGAATTGCTAGGGCTGGGCCCGTTCTCACCACAATTATACTGGAGAGTGTGTTCGTTTCCTAGAGTTGCCGTGGCAAAGGACCACAAACTGGGTGGCTTAAAACAACAGAAATGTATTCTCCCAGAGCTCCAGAGGACAGAAGGTGCCAGCAGGGCCACGCTCCCTCCAGAGTGTCTGGGACAGGGTCCTCCCCTGCCTCTTCCAGCTTCTGCTGGCTCCTGGTGTCCCTGGATGTCCCCCAACCCCTGCCTCCGTCTCCACAGCCTCCTTCCACCGGTCCCTGTGTGTGTCCTTTTCTGCCTCTTATAGGGACCCTCTCATTGGACTTAGGGCCCACTTGACTCCAGTATGACCTCAGCTCGACCCTTAATTACTTCTGCCAAGACGTTGTTTGCAAGTGATTTCACATCGTGAGGTTCCGGGTGGAGGTGCAGTTGAAGGGGGCACTGTCCAACCCACAAAGAGGTGACTCTCCTCTCGAGGCTCCATGCCACTAGCAACGTGGGGCCAGCTCTCTGGGTGGTGCCACAGAGGTGGGGGTCGCTCAGGTCACACAAGACTCACAAGTCAAAAGCGGCCCAGACAAGTTCAATGGGAAGCGAATCGGACGGAAAGGGATTGGCTCTGATTCCAGATACGCAGACACACATCCGCCTTTAGTTTCCTAGAAGTGAGCTGATTTGCTCTCAAATTCCCTTTACCTACTTTGTCCTGGAAACAGCCTTAATCTCGGCGCCCCAACCGTACCCGTCTCTTCCGGTTTAACTAGTTTCCTTCGGGTAAGAAGGCAAGAAGATGACTTTCAGTTCGGTCTTTTCAAATCTCAGCTCCATACCGAGCTGTCCCTCCCTGAAGAGCCCTCTCCCTCCCGCCCCCTGCAGAGCAGGGGCAGGTGCTACGTGCAAGGCAGCTAAGGGACCTTGGGGCCTTAGGGGCCGTGTTGAGTCAGGTTGTCGGGGAGGCAAACACCAAGGTGGGTGGCAGCTGGGGACCGCCAGGCAAAAGCAAACGGCAAGAGGGTGACGGGCCGCAGAGCTGCGAGGCCTTGGCGCGTCAGACCCCCATGTGAAGGGGCGGGAAAAATGGCTGGTGGCCTGCCGGTGGACGAGGAAGTTTCAGCGAGGCCACTGGGGCATCCCTGAGCCCTGGCGGGCTGTCAGTGGAGTCCCCTTTCCCGGCAGCCTGCGTGGGGCTCGCCCTTTGCCACCGGCAGCAAGGCCCCAGGGCACCACCACTGCCACCGCCCTCCCCCAGGCTGTCCCCTCCCTTACCCTCTCCTCCAGGCTGTCCCCCAAGCCTCCGGCCTCTGGGCTTCCGCATGCCCACCTGGCCTGGCTCAGGCTTGTCTCCTTGCCCTGTCCCACCGCTACCCCGGCAGGATGTTCTCAGCCCTGCCAACAAAGCAGGCCGTCCCAGGGCCCCTCCACCCAGGGTCCCAGCCAGGAAGCAGAGCAGACCCCCTCTCCTGCACGTCCTCGGACCCTCTGGGCTCTCCCCTGCCTGGGTCTGAGCACCCTGTCAAGCGACTCCCATTTGAGCCTTCCTCCCCAGGCCCCAGGCCAGCCCCAGCATGGACGTCCGGGCCAGCATCAGTCCCCGAACGTCCAGTCTATCTTAAAAGAGACACTCGACGCCTGGTCCTCCAGGCCAGAGCTATGGATATTTACAGCCCCCAGGAAGCCGTTCTTTCGACTGTCTACGAAAGCTTTCTTAAACTGGTTTAAGCCCTAGTGTGAGCAATGATGTCTGTCGCAGGCCGAGGAAGAGAGACACGGGTCACAGACTCTCCTGAGAACAAAAATACATCAAAACCTATTTCAAAAAGTAGCATCTCTCCCTCCATTTGGGAAAAAAATGGAGTTTTAAATGACTCCACCTTTAGGCAAGGAGAAAAGCCCTTTTAGATTTCTTATTTTTTGGTGCCCTCAAGTGGCGACTTCGGTTTTCCAAACGTGGAAATCATTCTAATGATTTGTATTCTTTTGTTTCCCTGCTTCTGTAAGAAGTTGCATTTTTATCTCTTTTTAAGGGAATTTTACCCAAAAGACCAGGGAAGAAGGGTGGCTGGGCGGCTCAGGCGGTTAGGCATCCGACTTCGATTCAGGTCATGATCTCGCGGTTTGTGAGTTCGAGCCCCGCGTTGGGCTCTCTGCTGGCAGCTCAGAGCCTGGAGCCTGCTTCTGATTCTGTGTCTCCCTCTCTCTCTGCCCCTCCCCTACTCACACACACACACACTCTTTCTCCCTCTCTCTCTCTCTCTCTCTCTCAAAAATAAAGATTAAAAATATTAACAAAAAAAAAAAAAAAAAAAAGACCAGGGAAGATCCCCTTACCTTAATTACTAACCAGATTAGTTAAATAGGCTGTTTTAAAAAGTCAGCAAATGAGAGATTCTGAATTTCTAAGGGGCAGCACTCAAAAGGGGTTTTAATGAAGTCCCTTTGTTTTCCACACAAGATAACATCACCCTGTTCAGCTATCACCCCAGTTGCTCACACCCCTCCACCAGTGTTTCCCCTTGAAGTGTTCCAGAGGTACAAGCAGAGATTGGGGGACCGATGGCCTTATGAGGGTGGACAAAGGCGACCCGGCCCAACCAATAGCTCCCCTCCCATGAGGTGACCTGTCTCCCTCTTTTATGCCCCAAGATGATTGACAACGAAGACAGCCAATTACAACAGTGTCTTTCTCCTTCCGGGGGCACTGAGAGGTGGGCTCCTTCTGCATTGCTAACAGAGACACGACAAAAAGGGAAGCACGTGAAAGTTATCATAACATAAAGAAAGCTCTAAAGACCAAAGAAAAGCTTATGTTCTGGCTCTGTTTTGTTGCTAGAGTGAGGGGGGGAGGGGCAGAGAGAGAGAGAGGGAGACACAGAATCCGAGGCAGGCTCCAGGCTCTGAGCTGTCAGCACAGAGCCTGACTCGGGGGTTGAACTCCTGGACCATGAGATCATGACTTGAGCTGAAGTCAGACACTCAACCCACTGAGCCACCCAGCCGCCCCCACCAAGTGTGGATTTTTTTTTAAATTTTTTTTTTTTTAAGTTTATTTATTTTTGAGACAGAGAGAGACAGAGCATGAACAGGGGAGGAGCAGAGAGAGAGGGAAACACAGAATCGGAAGCAGGCTCCAGGTTCTGAGCCATCAGCCCAGAGCCCGACGCAGGGCTCAAACTCACGGACCGTGAGATCGTGACCTGAGCTGAAGTCGGACGCTTAACCGACTGAGCCACCCAGGCGCCCCAGATTTTTGAGAGACATTTTACTCAACGTAATTCTGGTTTTGCTTTGACAGACACAGGGATGGTATCGGGATGATTTCCTCAAACACTTTCCAGTAACTTGAGTGTCCCGACAACTGCCACCTGTCTGTGATGCCAAAGCATCGTCTGTCGGCAACATGCCCCTGCCGCCAGGGCCTCCGGTTCCCGCTCAGAGAGAGCAAACGAGAGTCAGGATTAGGTGGACAAATCTGGCAAGGGTTGGTAAGGAGGGAAGGAAGGCCCGTCTCAAGAATGATAGTCAAATGCGAAGAAAAGCCAAAAAGAAAAGTTCAAGGAGAAAGACAGAAAACAAGCCTGTTAACCTGCTTTATGAAAGTATCCGGAGAGAATCAAGGTGAGAAGAAGGGGAGTTTGGGACATTAATCTTTTTGCCCGTTGAGTATTTTTAAAAGGATATTCCTGTAGAACAGGCCTAGAGAGGCCACCAGAGAAAACAGTTGACCAGTGGAAAACCCTTTTTGGTTTCTGGATTTTGGTGCCGTTACATGGCTTTTCTGCTTTTAATAAATGGTTCTAATGATTATACTCATTACCCTCTTCTGTCATCTTTCCCTTGGAGGTAACTGAAATCCCCCCTTCCTGAATTTTGATAACCTTCCTAAAAGTACAGAATTTGTCTAAGAGGTGGCTAATTATCTTGAGGGTAGAGTCACTACAAGTCTTCACCAAAAATATTAGATCTACGTGATATAAATGTGTCAACCTACTAGATGTTTCTAATGGCATTCTAAAACTTGATTCTCAGGCAAAAAGCACAAACATTAGAGTGCCCCGTTCCAAGCCAGACCGCGGGTAATTCAGTGTGGAGAGTCACCCGTGCCCAAGTCTCCTTTCCTTTGTCTCCGGGGGGGGGTCTAGGTCACCTAGTGGCCAATTCACTCCAGAACTCAGAGGTAGTTGCCTCTCCCAAACCATGGGAGAGGAGTAACCATGGCTACCTGGGAGGTGCTTCACAGGGGAAATGGAAGATTCGAGGAAGTTATTACCTGTGTGCAGCCTTCAGGAATGCCTGTGTGTGTGTGTGTGTGTGTGTGTGTGTGTGTGTGTTCATTCTACTTGCCTATATTCCACAAAGGATGGGATGTAGCTAAGACGCATAAATTATGCAAAAATGTGGAAATAGATACAAGCCTAAATCAGAAAAGGCACCGGTAGGATGGGCGAGGAAGGTCAAGGGCCCCTGACGTGTGTTCTCTATAAGCTGCCTAGCTCCTCGCTGGGGGCCACAATGCAGTTAGGGAAGACACACGCCCAACCCCTCACCCCCTCTAAACAGAATTTCTACATGGATGTTCCCAGTGATACAGTGAGCAAAGACTTTGAAATCAGCCATCAGGTGGTGTTTTTTATGACTCGTCGTTTCAAACGTTGTTGCTGGGATATAATTCACGTACCATAATATTTGCACATTTAAAGCATACAATCCAGTGGGTTTGGGTACATTCACAGAATGGTGTGACCATCACCACCGTCTGGTTTTAGGGCGCTTTTATCATCCCCAAAAGAAAGCCCGTCCCCTCAGCTCACACTCTCCCTTCCCCGGCAACATGAACCCACTCTCTCTGAGGTCTTCATGATTTGCCCACTCTGAACACTTCAGGTAAATACAACATATGGTCTCTCGTGACTGACCTCTTTCACTTAGCATGAGGCCTTCAATCCATGTGGTAGCACGGATCAGCCCTTCATTCCTTTTTATTGCCAGATAATATTCTATTGTGTGACACATCTCACGTCTCTTCTAAAGTTAAGCAGAGAGCAGAATTCCAGCGCGGTGGCAGGGGGTAGACATCGAGTCAGAGGCTTCCTGGTAATCCAGCTGGGTCCGTGGAGTTAACAGAACATCTAAGAAATGAAATGCACTGCAAGTGCTTCGAATTGTGTCTGCAGCTTGGGTCGAGGCGGGCACTTGATCGAGACCCATCAGGGAGCAGCTGGAGGGGAACCGCCCGAAAAGGCGGGGGTGGATGGGCAGATCCCGGGCTGGTGACAGACGGACGCGTGGGCTTTGAAACGGACTGGCCAGATGACAGGATGCGGGACCTTCCGTGGGAATTCAGGACCCTAACTGAGATTCAGACCCGAAACTCAACAGATGACTATTCCAGCTGTGGAGGGAGGTACGTGCTTGCAGGCTGAGATAGAGTTTTACTTAGAAAACCGTTCCAGATCCTCCCCCAGCACGCGAACAAAAAAATGATCGAGCAGCAAACCTGTGCAGCCGAGTGCCCATCTCAGAAGGTTTTGACCTGGAAGGCTTTGAGAGCGAAGTAAGCAAGTGCCCAACACTTTTCCAGAAAAATTCCTAATGTACCCATGAGAAACAACCTACTCACTCGGATAGCTTGGGAAGTGAAGTTTTTTTTTTTTTTTTTAATTTTTTTTTTCAACGTTTTTTATTTATTTTTGGGACAGAGAGAGACAGAGCATGAACGGGGGAGGGCAGAGAGAGAGGGAGACACAGAATCAGAAACAGGCTCCAGGCTCCGAGCCATCAGCCCAGAGCCTGACGCGGGGCTCGAACTCACGGACCGCGAGATCGTGACCTGGCTGAAGTCGGACGCTCAACCGACTGCGCCACCCAGGCGCCCTGGGAAGTGAAGTTCTAAGTAAATACACTCGTTTACTTGCTGACTGTACTGACTGAACACAGGCCAATTAAATTTGCACACATTTTCTGCCATCTTGGGGCACCCGGGTGACTCAGTCCGTTAAGCACCTGACTCTTGGTTTTGGCTCAGGTCATGATCTTGTGGGTTGTGGGATTGAGGCCCATGTCAGGCTCTGTCCTGATAGCACAGAGCCCGCTTGGGATTCTCTTTCTTCCTTTCTCTCTGTCCCTTCCCCGTGTACTCTCTCTCTCAAAATAAATAAATTTAAAAAAAAATCACGTTGGTTTCAAGTGAATCTAAAGTCACTCTTCCTGACAGCATTCAATTACCTCCTAATTGCAGTCCTAGTTTATGATAAAATAATATGGGAGGATATTTCTCTTTTTAGCCTGTGACCTTTTTTTCTGACCTAGCAGCCAAAAGCCCTCTTGCCTTTTCATGGTGTAAAAAGAAAAGAAGTCACCCCCTCCCCCACACCCACCGTCTCTCCTCTTGACAACCACATGTGGCACAGGACTGAGGGGCTGTCCATCAGATGCTCCAGGCCTGGAGTCTGATTCATCATGAAACACCGGGGACACCACAGTAAGCGAGACAAAGACCTTGTCCTCACGGAGCTGACGTTCTAGTGGAGAGACAAGCTAAGAAATGAACTGCATGTAAGGTGCTGATTAGTGCTACAAATAAAACCGAAGCACAATAGAGGGATAAGATGGGGGGGGAAGAGATGAACTAGACATCGTGGGGTGGGGGGCTCCCTGTAGACGTGACCTTGAATGGAAGCCAGGGAGGTGAGGAAGAAACTTTCTAAGAACGTTACTTACAAATTATGCCTAGCAGCAGCACTAGAGTCAGAAGGACTGGAAAGGGCTCCCGCTGGTCTAAGTTGGGGCAACACAGGCACGGATTGTGACGGTGACAAGGTGGGGGAATGAAGCATGTCTGGTCCCTTAGGGTTCAGTGTGAAAAACCTAGCTACTAGAAGCACAATGGGAATAAGGGAGGAACCAAGACTGGAGGACGGATGTCAGAGGATCAGAGAAAGCCACCCGGCACAGTGGCTGGGAGCAGGGGCACAGGCGGGCTGGCCAGCAAAGCCCAGGAAGCCACGGCGCCCAGCCCTGGATGGCGCTACGAAGGGGCACCCACGGAGAGGTCCCGGCTCTGCAGAAACCGCAGTCAAGCTCGTGATGATCGGCTGGGGCTGCGGATGACAGGCAGGAGCACAGGCCGGGATGCTATTTGCATCCAGCACCCAGAGCTGGGGGCCGAGGGGCGAGAAAGGGGAGACAACAGGGAGACAGCCCCGCATGTGCCAGACTTTTCCTGCTACTGTGGTGAGTTCCCCTTCCGCACTGGGCAGAACGGGAGTTTGCAGCAAGGGATTCGGTGGAGGTGTAGACATATAGGAGACACACACCCGAGCCTGCGTGTGCCTGGATTGACAACCGGTGAGGCACCCAGGGAAAGCCCCGTGGAGGCCCTCGGACCGGCTGCCAGACCACAGCGCGGCTCGTGGAGTTGGTGCGTGGGACTGTGGAGGTGGGGGCTCCCACCACGGCTGGAAGCGTGCATCTTCGGTTTTGTGGACCCGAGCTTCGCAGGTCCCGGGACCCTCTTGGATTCGGTCCTCAGACAGAAGTGACTAAGACTCACATAAAAAGCACTTTGAATGACACTTCATGGTACTTGAAATCTGTCTGCTGCCAGCTCCAGCGCTTTCCCACCTGACCACCTTGATCAAACACCATTATTTTGCCCACTGAGCTTTGTGCCATAGAAGGTCCTGAACCCCTGTCTGGAGGGAGAGGAGGACTCCCCCACGGAGTGTGCGAGCTTCCACCTGCCAGATGGTAAAGCCTCTTGCGCTCCACCCAGAACATCCCAAGAACAGGGACCCCCTTCCAGAAGCATCAATCATGAGCATCCTCGAGCATCCCGCCTGTAGGTCCGGGCAGGGCTCGCTTCCAGCCAGCCTCCCAAGGCTTTTCCTATCCTTGCCAAACTCAACACTGACGTTGAAATCAAGGAAGTGATCTGTCTCCAAGTGAGGTTTACTCTTATCGCTAAAGGGCTGAGCATTAACCCAGGTGTGATCTCCCGATAAGTTAGTGTACTTCATGTACTAATATGCACATTATAAAATGAAACTTTTGTTTTAATGTTTATTTACTTTTGAGAGAGAGACAGACAGAGAGACAGAGTGTGAGCAGGGAGGGGCAGAGAGAGAGGGAGACACAGAATCCGAAACAGACTCCAGGCTCTGAGCTGTCAGCACAGAACCCGATGCAGGCTCGAACCCATGAACTGTGAGATCGTGACCCGAGCCAAAGTCGAACACTTAACCAACTGAGCCACCCAGGTGCTCCAAAATGAAATTTTTAGGAGTAAGGAAAACAAACAAGTTTCTCATACTTTCTTTCCAAATGCCAGTGTAGGTCTCGGGTTTTAGCACAAGCTTGACCTACAGGTAAGTAAACGATCAATCCGGGAAGATTTTAAGGGATACTGAAAGAGCCCCACCTGGCCTGTAACTTAACAGCCAAGTGTCTCGGATTCCTTTAGAAATACCTTCGGATGTGACTGCAGGGTGACTCCATGGTGGCATTTAACCAAGGAGTGCGGAAATACTAGAACTTCCTTGTCCAGTGATCTTCCCTGGGTTCACCAGGGGATCCTCACGGAGCCCGGAAAGGAGTTCTTTCCAAGCTGAGTTTTGGCCCCAGGCCCCAGGGCTGAGCTCCGCGGCAAGAAAGTCCTCCTTAGGGCCTCGACCACTCTGTGGGGATTCAGACACGGTCCCCTTCCTCCAAGGGATGCAGCGGGCACGGCGCGGGGAGGAGAGCACTGCCTGGACTCCAGGCCCCCCCCCACCCTTTCCTGCTGGCACGCAGTCTCCAGGGAGTGGGACGAAGTGACCGGCAGCTGTTCCCCTGGGTGCCAGCAGAGAAGCCAAGATGATGCCGAGGTTGGATGTGCCCAGAGCAGGGGCGTCTGCTGCTCGGTCTGGTCCCTCGGGGCACTGGCATCTAAGCAACCCAGACCACAGCCTCTCCTGGAGGAACTTCCCTCGCCCACATGGCAACAGCCCCTTGGTTTTCTCCCCCTAGAACCCTCTCTTAAAACCAAAGCATTCCTTGGACGATACACTAACCACCTCAGAGCCGGGAGGCTCCGGGGTGGGGACGCATGACAACTAGTGAAGGGGCCCAGCTGTGCGGCGGGGGGGAGATCTGGTGGCAGAACCCGACCAGCCTGGCCCTCTGCCTGCCCCAGGGGCCTTGGGAGAGACGCACCTTCTTCTGCCTCCCCTGAGCACCTCTTCCCTCGTCACCCATAAATGACAGACACTATCGCAATGAAAACAGTGTCTTCTGCTCACAGGCACCAAAGACCCCGCATTCACAGGGTGACCCTGCACCTCCACCTGCTCAGGCCACAGACACGCAACCCCTTGCTCTCAGACCCGGCGCTCAGGGAGTCACAGGGGCTCTGCTGTCAAAAGGCACCTGGCTGCCCACTGCTGCGATGCCGGCTCCGAGCCCCGCGTGATCCCAACAGCCTCCTAACCGGTTGCCCTCAGCCGCTCAAGGCCTGAGCCCACCCCTTTAAAACCTAAACTGGAATTAAAATACAAGCCTAGGGCCACCTGGGTGGCTCCCTTGGTTAAGCGTCCAACTTCAGCTCAGGTCATGACCTCACTGTTGGTTTGTGGGTTTGAGCCCTGCATCGGGCTCTGTGCTGATGGCTCAGAGCCTGGAGCTGCTTCAGATTCTGTGTCTCCCTCTCTCTCTGCCCCTCCCACGCTCGCACTCTCAAAAACAAATAAACGTTAAAAAAATAAAAAAATAGATAAAACCTAAACTGGAATTAAAATACAAACCTAGCGGTGCCTGGGTGGCTACATCAGTTAAGTGTCCGACTCTTGACTTCGGCTCAGGTTATGATCTTGCAGTTCATGGGTCCGAGCCCCTGCATTGGGTTCTGTGCTGATGGTGTGGAACCCTCTTGGGATTCTGCCTCTCCTTCTCTCTGCCCCTCACCCACCTGTGTGCACTGTCTAAATAAATTTAAAACCAAAACTTAAAAAATAAAAAAATAAAACCCAAGCCAGTCATGTCCCACCCCCACTTCGAATCCTCCCCTGGTTTCAGTCCTCTGATAAAAGCATCAACGGGGCCTGGCCAGATGCTCGCTTCCCTGCCGCCCAGCCCTCTGCTCCCACCACACCCACCTGGGCAGCCAGCACTCCCCTGCCCCAGGGCCTTTGCAGCCCTGCCTGGAGACCTCTCCGCAGGCATCCTAGACTTATTCTCCCGCCAGGTCTCTGCTCACACAGTACCTCCATGAGCCCCCTGGACACTCTAACATCACAAACTACCCCGTTCTTTCGTTTTCTCCATTGCTGGCTCTGAGTTACCCTTGACGTGCCCTTTCAGCACCACCTTTCTGTGCTCTCGTAACCCCTCCCCCACCCCGCACTGGGACAGTGCCCCATGCCCAGCAAGTCTCTGTGGTGCTTAGCGAGTCTTCGTGGATGAAAGAATATGCACTCTAAGACTCGTACAGTGTGCACACATAAATGTTTTAAAGAGCAAGTCCAAAATGATATTAAGGTAGGGAGAGAATGAGTGCCTGCTTTTTCTTCTGTTCTCTGCAACATGTTTAAATTTTTTTTTAACGTTTATTCATTTTTTGATGGTGAGAGACTGAGCACGACCAGGGGAGGGGCAGAGAGAGAGGGAGACACAGAATCCGAAGCAGGCTCCAGGCTCTGAGCTGTCAGCACAGAGACCGACGCGGGGCTCAAACTCACAGACTGCGAGATCATGACCTGAGCTGAAGTCAGACGCTCAACCAACTGAGCCACCCAGGCGCCTCCGCACCACCCCCCCCTTTTTTTTTTTTAATGTACAGGGGCACCATGAGTTTGAGCCCCACATTGGGCTCTGTGCTGACAGCTCGGAGACTGGAGCCTGCTTCAGATTCTGTGCCTCCCTCTCTCTCTGCCCCTCCCCTGCTCGTGCTCTCTCAAAAATAAATGTAAAAAATAAAAATTTTTTTTAATTAACCTAAAAATCAAAAAAGCAGGCTGAGCCCAGCTCCCCCTGTGCTCTTTCCCAAATGTTAGGACCATGTATTTCTCTCTAGGAAAAGGGGTGAAGGCAAATGATAAGAGCTCAGGCGGCGGGGTTGGGGTGCATGAAAGCCTGTGTGTGCGAGCTGCCCAGGGCGGACCCCCAGCTGACACTGTGTAGGCACCGTGGTGTTCCAGAGACCCAGTGACGGTGCAGGGCCACCAGCAGAGGCTGTGGGTCACTGCCCGCAAGTTCTGCATCCACCAAAGCCTGCTTCGGCCTCTGCTTCTTCGTCGCAAGGTGGGGACACTAACACTTACCTGGTAGGGCTGTGGGTCCTTAGTAACTGCTGCTGGAGGAGGTGGTGGGCAGGGTGAGGGCCCCAAAGACACCACGTCCTCATCCCTTGTGCGGCAAAAGGGACTTAGCGTTTTAATTAGATTGCCCTGGATTTTCAGACAAGTTTACGGAAAAATTACACCAGATGCTTCTTCCTCAAAAAGTATTCCAAAGGGGATCACGAATGACACGAATTTCCCTTTCACCTCTCAGGGAAAAGCTACTTGAAAGATATAAAGAGAAAGGCTAATTTTAAGCTGATCATTTCAAGAGGATTTCCAGTCATGATCTTTCTCATGTTAAAAATCTCATTGATTAAACTACAAAGAAGATTCAAACATTCTAAGAGCAAGGACTGGAATCAAGTCACTTCTATCTGATCAGGACCCCGAGGGTCGTAAGGACACCCCTCGGCCGGGGAGATGTGGGGTTCCCGGGCGTCCTTTTCCTCTTGCAGAGGCAGAACGTGTCAATTGTGTGAAATGATGAGACTCCCTATTTTTTTTTTAAGTTTATTTGAGAAGAAGAGAGTGAGTGGGGGAAGGGCAGAGAGAGAGGGAGCGAGAATCCCAAGCAGGCTCCACAGTGTCAGCACGGAGCCTGACTCGGGGCTTGAACCCATGAACCAGATGGTGACCTGAGCTGAAGTCAGGAGTCAGACGCTTAATGGACTGAGTACCCAGGTGCCCGCAGACTCCGTTTTCAAGGTGCCTCCAGGAGCAGCACCAAAGAACTCAAACTCCACTGCGAGTAGCACGGAGGCTCCAGGCACAGGCAGCACGGGAGAGCCACACGCGGGCCTCGGACCGGAGCAGCCACCCGTGAGGGGGACAGGCCAGGAGCACGGCCACATGGCGCTCGGGGTTCTAACAGGCAGGATGAGCCCGAGCCCCGACGGCACCAGCCCGTCAGCAGAGATCCAGAAGCCAGAGGGGATGCCAGCTGAACGGAGTCTCAGGGGTGAAGGGGAGGAGCCAGGCAGAGGGAAGAGGAGGGTGCTGGACCCGACCTACAGGACAGGAGCAAGCGGGAAGGCCAGAGGCTCAGGGATGCTCGTGCGGAATCCAGGGAAGACTGTGCAGGGGAGGCGGCGGAGAGGGAGACTTTCTGCAGGGTGGGGGGGGGGGGGCGCCAGTCTCTGCTGAAGGGAAAGGAGCCTGAAAGGGGAAGGAGGGCCAGAGCCCCAGGGAGAGGCAGGTGGGGGCAGGGGGAAGAGTAAGGCATCCGGTTTACATTTTGCTTTGGATTTTTCATTTAATGATGGGAGAGAGAACTACAGGAGAAGCTTGGCTATCAAGACCTACACAAAGAGGAGGAGAAAGCAGGGTGAGGCAGCAAAAGCACCCCCCCCCCCCCGGCATCCCAGGGCTCTCCCTGCTCTCAGCACTTCTGAGCAGCACGCAGATCAAGAACCCCACGAGGGGGGCACCTGGGGCGGGGGGGGGGGCTCAGTCAGTTAAGCCTCCGACTTCGGCTCAGGTCATGATCTCACGGTTTGAGATTCAAGCCCCATGTAGGGCTCTTGCTGGCGGCATGGATTCTCTCCCTCTCTCTGCCCCTCCCCCACTGGCTCTCTTCCTCTCAAAATAAATAAACTTGAAAGAGAAAACAAACGAACCCCAGGAGAATCAGGAGCTAGAACCCAAGCAGAGTCACGGACTTGGAGGAACTCGGCCGCCTCCACGCCGCCCCCACCCCTCTCCCCCACCCGCCGCCCCAGCAGGGACAGCAGACAGTGCCCTCAGCACCAACAGATGCCCCACCGAAGGTGTGAGAAGCAGGGGAGGGGTAAAGACCCGTGAACAGCTAAGAGGTAAAGTCCTGACAGGCCGCTTTCACTCCCGAACCACAGAAAATAGCTCACAGTGCTCGGACCGCACTCCGACCCCGGAAAGCCAAAACGGTCACTCCGCTCACCGACCTAAGCTTGTTCTCACTCTCGTGTTGAGCACTGAATGCGGAGCCCATCTAAATTAGACTGGGCCCCGAAAGCCCACGTGAGAAAAGGGAGCTCTCCTCCGTGTATACAAAGTGACATCCGATTGGGGAAGGGGGGGCGTCCCACTAGGATGCTGTGTGGACAAAGGGGTAAAACTTCCCTCCCGCCACCTGAGAGTTCGGTGTCCTTGGCCTGACCATGAGCTGCCCCGAATCTCGAGGGACAGCACCCCATCTGGCGCTCACGTCCCTCAGGACAGGCAGCTCCCAACTGGGCGGCTGCCACCACTAACATTCCCGTTTTATGGGGGAAACAGCAGCACCCCCCCTCCCCGCCCCCATTTAGGAAGGTTCTGCTGAATCATCATAAGTGAAGTTTCAAGATTGCACAAACAGCCAAGTTCTGCTCCCGATGGAGAACAGCTACTCATAAAGCTGAGAACAGTGTGGGCATGGCGGGTGTGGAGCACCACAGAGGAAGCAAAATAACCCGAGTCTCCCTGGCCCCTCAGGGGACACAGCTGTGGGATGGAGAAGTTTTGTTTTTTGTTTAATTTTTCTTTTTTGAGAACAAGTGAGCGAGCAAGCCAGAGAGGGTCAGAGAGACTGGGAGGGAGAGAGAATCCCAAGTAGGCTCTGTACCAGCAATGTGGAGCCCGACTCGGGGCTCGAACTCACGAACTGTGAGCTCACGACCTGAGCCAAAACCAAGAGCTGGACGCTTAACCGACTGGGCCACCCAGGTGCCCCTGGGTAATTCTTGTTTCTGAAGTGAATGTTCAACATTATAAACCATAAAATGTTATCAAAACATCACAGATGCACATGGACACTTAGGCCATTTCCCAGATTGAAATCCCAACCAGCATATTGGCCAAGAATTTCTCTCCCAGAAATAACGTGGCCCTTTGTTCACCTGGCGTCCAATGCTAGTTGTCTGCACATGAGACCCTCTGGAACATTAGCTTAAGTTCCCAGAGGTGGGAACTTCTCCCATTTACAAAAAGAAAAGTCTGGGCCACGAAAGTTCCACTTCTAAGGATTTCTTTATCGTTGATAATAGTTACACAATTTCACATTTGAAACAAAGTTCCTCATAAGGACCGCACACATCGGTCTGCAGAGAAAGGTACGATTTACACAAAAGCCACAGGAGCCCCATGCGGACATGCGGACGGCTGTCCCGGAGAGGCACGGAGATGGGACAGAGGCTGCAGGCCACGCTCAGGGGTCAGGTCTCCCGAGGACGAGAGCGAGGAGGGCCCAGGTGGCCACCACGCCACAGACCCTGCAAGACAGAGCACGGGTCAGCGGTGCCGGCCGGACGGCCGCGTGTGCGCTGGCAGGTGTGAAAGCCCAGACACGCGGGCCCCCCGCTCCGTTGACCCAGACCGTCCTGTCTTCCCCTCACTTCCCCAGCGCGAGCTTCCGCCGTGAGCGCAGAAGGGCTCCGAGACCCACCCGGACCGGTCGTCCTCCTAGCGGTTTACATCAGAGGTTGGCAGGCAGGAAAACATCGCCAAGGGGCCAAACGTCTTGAAGCATGCCGTTTTCTACACATACGGCTCCCAACCGGCAAGCCGAAACCCTTACGACGCAACTCCACCTTTTAGTTACGCGGGCCAAAAAACCCCGATTCAAACTCGACCCCGCTCCGGTCTGCCCGGGACCCCCTTGGGCACCCCCCTCTGCTGCCATGCAGTGCAAGCCCCAAAAGCCGACGGCACGCCCGCCTGGCTCCCCGACTTCCTCCCTGGCCCTCCATGTCCTCTGCAGTCTGCGTCCCACCTCTGCTGAAAACCTCTGACCACCCGCGGCTTCGCCCACGGCCCTCACCCGCAGCCCTCCACCCCGTCCGGCCCACGTACCTGTGTCCCTTCTCTCCTCGTGGCCCCTCTCGAGGGCCTTCGCCCGCTGCCTGGACACGGTCCTCCCCCGCGCTCTGCCTGGCTCGTTCCCTCACCTCCCTGGAGACTTTAATGGGGTCCCACCTTCTCCTTTAACCGTCCCGCCCCTCTCTGGCCCTCCACTCCCACCTCCTGAGGGCTCTTCTTTTTAACAGACACTTGTCACCTGATCCGTCGCGCAATTCACTTGTCACCTCCCACTGGAGTGTGAGTTCCACGAGGGCAAGATTGCGCTTTGTTCACTGACGAAGGCCTGGAACCTAGGCCAGCACCCAACACAGCGGACGTTTACCAGAGCCCTGTCCGGTCTCACTGACTAACGTTCAGGCCACCATACTCGCCAAGGACCCCTTGACCACACGCTAGCCAGCGAACCGTGCCCCACTCAGCCCCAGCTGGCGCCGCGGGCCAGTCCAGAGGGCAGCCTCGGCCCTGGTCACTTACTGCAACAAGCAGTTGATGTCGGGGGAGTGTCTCCAGTACCGATAGAGGGAGATCTGCAGGGTGGGGTGGCCCCGGTACTCCCTCAGGATGCTCCGAGCGCTGCCAAAAGAGGGTCTCAGATCAGGCGTGCAAGTATCAGCCCTGCGTCTCTGAGCAGGCCGCAGGAGGCCGCAAGGAGACAGGGAGGGCTGCGGGGCGGGAGGGCGGGCTGCGGGGCGGGAGGGCGGGCTGCGAACCCAGGCACCTACTCCTTGAACTTATTGGTCAAGAGCAGGAACTGGCTCCGCGACAGTCGCCGGACATCGAACTTGCAGAGATTCTGAAACTCACGGTACACTTGCTGCTCGCTGACCCCAGGCCACCTCCGGACGCTGAGGAGGAGGATGGGAGGTCGGATACTGGGGTAATCTGGACCAGAAAAGTTCTAGAAGACAGGGAGAAGAAAGGAGGAGATTCTCTGCCATTCCTACTGGCAACCTACCCCAGGGTTTGAAGACCCTGAGAGAGGCTAGGAAGGGCTCTGTCTGGGCTGGGAGGGGAAGGAAGGAATGAGCGCGTCCATGCGGGTTTGGGCAGGAAGACACAGAACAAGCCTAGCAGGGCGGGAGCGCCCCCTTCTGAGAGACCCCCGGACCAGACTGCTCCCCGCACGCGGCTGAGTAGGGGAAGGAGCGAAACAAAAGCTACTCACGATCTTAGGGACCCCGGCTCGGATAAGATTCACCTGGTTCACATAGGGAGCCAGCACATCGAGGTACAGAGGGAAGGACAGCTCAGGCAGGGAGCCAGCTCTACGGGGACAGAGAAAAGCCCGGAGCACTCAGGCGTACCAGCAGTTACACACAGGTCCTCGGCCACAGCTGAGGGTCCGGGGACAACAGGGGAAGGCCCTTCCTCCCTCCAAGTCCACGTGCTTCCCCCAACTGGCCAATCTCACAGAGCTCTCTCCAGGCCCAGGCCAAAGCAGAACTTGCACTTTGGTAAAGATCCCTTGACAAACATTAGCAATGGGCTCAGAGAATTCGTGAGAGGCCGCTGTCCCCAGGTCCACTTTATCATCCCTTGATGGGACCATCACCCTTGATTCCAAAAGGCCGTCCCTCACCCCTCGACCCACCACGCCCTGCCTCTGTCCAGACACCACCAGACCCCTGAGCACAGGTCTGTGAGAAGACACAGGCCTTGGAGCCAGGCAGGCCCAGCAGCCATAGAACTTCTCTAAATCTAGGAGGGCTTTTAGGTCAAGAGGACTCAATCAAACAAAAGGATGTAAGGCACCCAGGTGCCACCTCCGGACACTAAGGAGGAGGATGGGAGGTCGGACACTGGGGTCATCTGGACCGGA
>NW_026059776.1:0-34441 GCF_023721935.1 Panthera uncia | reverse complement strand
TTTCTTTCTTTCTTTCTTTCTTTCTTTCTTTCTTTCTTTCTTTCTTTCTTTCTAAGTAAGCTTTATGCCCAACATGGGGCTTGAACTGTTGACTCCGAGATGAAGAATCACATGCTCCACTGACTGAGCCAGCCAGACACCCGTATATGATCTTTCTTATACACGGAATCTTAAAAACAAAAACAAAAAACAACTTTATAGATACAGAAAACAGAATAGATTTGGTAGTTGCCAGAGTTGGGGGTGAGGGATGGGAAGAATGGGTGAACTTTTGCTTTTTTTTACTTAAAAAAAATTGAATGAAAAAAAACCCACATAGGTAGAAGAGACATAGCAAAGGTTATTAAGGACAGTTTCCTGGAGGAGAAAACAATGGGTAATGAGACAAATATTCTTAAGGCATCCTGGGGCTTCTGATGTAAACCAGACTCTGGTCCACTGAAATAACTGATGGAGAAATTATTTTGTTATGTATAATTTTACAAAATATCCTCTGTTGTCATATTCCAAATACATTTGAAATTTCCTTAAAAAAACAAACAAAACCCCCACAAAACTATTAAGATGATTTGGAAACGCAGTTTGGGCTGAAGATTTCTAAAAGAGAGTAATATATCAGACAAATTCTGAATGTGGAAAAAAGCATAATCAATGGACTCAGGATAAAGATAATTCAGTTTGGATGGATTAGGGTATATAATGATGAGATTAAAGGAAACCTGACTGGAAAAGTGTGATGGAAACAGACCAAAGTGGACCTTATATGTGAGCCTATGGAATTTGGTCTAGGTGGTAATATAAGAGGAGGAACTGAAAAGTCTTTAAGTAGCAGAGTGATATGTACAGTTTCCTGTGTTTAAGAGCAATTCAAAGACCTGTATCTTGGAACTTCTGAGACCGATTCAGACTAACAAAAACATTCCATAGCTGTGCTGTTTAATACACTAGCTATTAGCCTTATGTGTACTTTCAAATTTAAATTCATTTTAATTATAATTAAAGTTTCAGTTCCACATCTGCACTAGCAACATTTCAAGTGTTCAATAGCTCCCCTACTGGCTACCATATTTGACAACACAAATAACAGAACATTTCCACCCTTGCAGAAAGTTCTATTGGCTAGCACCATCTAGAGCTATAGATCTTACCTATCTTATTTATGGCTATAGAAATAGATACTGGAGAGGAGAGAGAGAAGAGACTGATGATGTATCGGAAGGAGTTTTTGAAACTGTGCAATGACCTAATGGTTAGTGACAGAAAGAGATGGGAATTAGAGATGGCCAGTGGAACAAGTCTAGGATAGGAGAGGAACATTTGGTTATTATCTGTATTTACTTAGTAAAGAAAAAGAGTAGATAAAAGTATTCAAGGGAGAGACCTGGGAATATAAAGATTTTTTTTTTTTTTTACTGTTTATTTATATTTGAGAAAGAGTATGCCGGGGAGGGGCAGAGAGAGGGGGACAGAGAATCTGAAGCGGGCTCTGCACTGACAGCAGAGAGTCCAATGCGGGGCTCAAACTCACAAATCATGAGACCATGACCTGAGCCAAAGTCAGATACTTAACTGACTGAGCCACCCAGACACACCAGAAGATAGTTTTTTAAAACTGCCATTAATATGTTAGGGAAGCAAGAGGAGTTAAAAAAAAAAAAAAAAAAAAAGAGATAAAGAAAAAAAAAGGAGAAAAAAAAAAAAAAAAAAAAAAAAGAGATATAGAAAGAAGCAGTGGACAAAAACAAAAATGGAGAAGTATGAGAAAAACATAGTAAACGTGGTAGAATACCAAGGAGAAAATTATTTCAAGAACAGAATAACTGTTCAACATTAAATTTCATTGTGATAGACACTACAGTATTCTTGCCTTAGTATTAAAATGGATTGGGGCAACATTACATAAAATAGTGTCAATAGCTTAGTATTAGCTAAGCTTTAACATACATTTAATAACAGAAAACAATATTAATTTAGTGTCATATTCACATGGCAATTAATGGATGGAGAGCAGATTTGCCTTCCATAACATCACTTAATAATACTGATGTGTGAGCGACACTTAACAAATTAAAGACAGCCAAGTTCTTCCTATTTTCCTTTTGAATATTTTTGTACATGCTTTTGGTCTACTGAAGTCATAGCTGAAAGAATTTACACTCACAATTCATCTGTACTTTGTCTCACTGGAAAAAAAGTCAGCAAAATTATTTCTTCCATCTTTCTTCGGAGGGAACATTCAAAAATACTATTTAGCATTTAAAAGCCACCCCTGCATTTCCAAAGTTCTCTGAAATTACATAATATATATTCCAAATGCGCTGGTCATCAAATTGTTTAGTCTACTGTACAACAGCATGGACTTGCCTGAAAATTCCATGAAAAATTATCTCTAGAGTGCATTTGACCTTGGTACATTATATTGAAAATATACCGACAGATTTGCATGGCCTAGGAACAAGTACTTTAAAACAATGAGAAGGACTGTAATTTCCCTTCGTTCATGCAGCACTTATATGTTTAGTATTTTTAAATGTTTTAGAAGAAAATGAAACAAATCAGATTAAAGTTGTCATTATACATTATGTAGTGAGTTACAGTTATTCTAACAAAAAACATATATAATCGAATTTTTTCTAATATATTATTTAAGTCTGGTGCTATACAAGAGCAATTTTAAGAATTGGTCATATTATAAAATATGATTCTTATTTTATCGAAAACTTAAATCTAAGTACATATTATTTAGTAGGATATTTATTTATTTATTTATTTATTTATTTATTTAAAGTTTATTTTTGAGGGGTGCCTGGGTGGCTCAGTCAGTTGAGTGACCGACTTCAGCCCAGGTCATGATCTCATGCCCCACATCATGCTTGCTTCTGTCAGCGCAGAGCCCGCTTCAGATCTTCTGTCCCCTTCTCTCTCTGCCCCTTTCCCACTTGTTCTCTCTCTCAAAAATAAATAAATCTTTTTTATTATTTTATTTATTATAATTTATTGTCAAATTGGCTAACATATAGTGTGTAAAATGTGCTCTTGGTTATTGGGGTAGATTCCCGTGGTTCATTGTCCACATACAACACCCAGTGCTATCCCAACAAGTGCCCTCCTCAATGCCCATCACCCATTTTCCCCTCTCCCCCACCCCCACAGCCAGCCTCAGTTTGTTCTCTGTATTTCAGAGTCTCTTAGGGTTTGCCTCCCTCCCTCTCTGTAACTTTTATTTTTTTGCCCCTTCTCTTACCCCATGGTTTTCTGTTAAGTTTCTCAAGTTCCACATATGAGTGAAAACATGTATCTGTCCTTCTCTGACTGACTTATTTCACTCAGCATTAATACCTTCCAGTTCCATCCAAGTTGCTGCAAATGGGATGATTTCATTCTTTCTCATTGCCAAGTGGTATTCAATTGTATATATAAACCATATCTTCTTTATCCATTCATCAATTGATGGACATTTAGGCTCTTTCCATAATTTGGCTATTGTTGAAAGCACTGCTATAAACATTGGGGTACATGTGCCCCTATGAATCAGCACTCCTGTATCCCTTGGGTAAATGCCCAGTAGTGCTATTGTTGGGTCGTAGGGTAGTTCTATTTTTACTTTTTTGAGGAGCCTCCACACTGTTTTCCAGAGCAGCTGCACCAGTTTGCATTCCCAGCAACAGTGCAAGAGGGTTCCCGTTTCTCCACATCCTTTCCAGCATCTGTTGTTTCCTGAGTTGTTCATTTTAGCCACTCTGACCAGTGTGAGGTGGTATATCAGTGTGGCTTTGATTTGTATTTCCCGGATGATGAGTGACACTGAACATCATTTCATGTGTCTGTCGGCCATCTGTATGTCTTCTTTGGAACAGTGTCTATTCATGCCTTCTGTCCATTTCTTCACTGGATTATTTGGTTTTCGGGTGTGGAGTTTGGTAAATTCTTTATAGATTTTGGATACTAACCTTTTAACTGATATGTCATTTGCAAATATCTTTTCCTATTCTGTCAGTTGCCTTTTAGTTTTGTTGATTGTTTCTTTGCAGTGCAGAAGCTTTTTATCTTGATGACATCCCAATAGTTCATTTTTGCTTTTAATTCCCTTGCCTTTGGAGACGTGTCAAGCAAGAAATTGCTGCAGCTGAGGTCAAAGAGGTTGCTGACTGCTTTCTCCTCTAGGGTTTTGATGGTTTCCTGTCTCACATTCAGGTCCTTCATCCATTTTGAGTTTATTTTTGTGAATGGTGTAACAAAGTGGTCTAGTTTTATTCTTCTGCATGTTGCTGTCCAGTTCTCTCAGCACCATTTGCTAAAGAGACTATTCTCCATTGGACGCTCTTTCCTGCTTTGTCAAAGATTAGTTGGCCATACATTTGTGGGTCCAATTCTGGGTTCTCTATTCTATTCCATTGGTCTATGTGTCTGTTTTTATGCCAATACCATACTGTCTTGATGATTACAGCTTTGTAGTAGAGGCTAAAGTCTGGGATTGTGATGCCTCCTGCTTTGGTTTTCTTCTGCAATATTCCTTTGCCTATTCAAGGTCTTTTGTGGTTCTGTACACATTTTAGGATTGTTTGTTTCAGCTTTGAGAAGAATGCTGGTGCAATTTTGATTGGGATTGCATTGAATGTGTAGAATTGCTTTGGGTAGTATTGACATTTTAGCAATATTTTTTCTTCCAATCCATGAGCATGAAATGTTTTTCCATTTCTTTGTGTCTTCTTCAATTTCCTTTTAAGTTTTCAATAATTTTCAGCATACAAATCTTTTACATCTTTGGTTAAGTTTACTCCTAGGAATTTTATGGTTCTTGGTGCAATTGTAAATGGGATCAGTTTATTTCTTTTTTTGCTGCTTCATTATTGGTGTATAAAAATGGAACCAATTTCTGTACATTGATTTTGTACCCTGAGACTGAATTCATGTATGAGTTCTAGCAGTCTTTGGTAGAGTCTTTTGGGTTTTCCATGTGGAGTATCATATTGTCTGTGAAAAGTGAAAGTTTGACTTCTTCTTTGCCAATTTTGATGACTTCTATTTCATTTTGTTGTCTGCTGATGCTAGGACTTCCAACACTATGTTAAGCCACAGCGGTGAGAGCGGACATCCCTCTCGTGTTTCTGATCTCAGGGAGGAAGCTCTCAGTTTTTCCCCACTGAGGGTGAAATTTGTTTTGAGATAGAGAGCACACACTCAAGCACATGAGCATGAGCCACGGGAGGGGCAGAGAGAAGGAGACAGAGAATCCTAAGCAGGTCCTGCACTGTCAGCACAGACCCTGATGTGGGGCTCTATCTCATGAACTGCAAGATCAAGAGTGCGTAGCTTAACAGACTGAGCCACCCAGGTGCCCTATTTGGTAGGTTTTAAATGCCTCTTTTAAGCGAAATGTTCATGTTATTTTTTAAGTTATGAAAAACTAAACTTCATTTCAAAAGTATCAACTTGCAGTAAATAAATATATATATATATAATTTAAACATTTTTCAGGTTAAAATTATTTTAAAATATTCATTGCAAAATATTGGTAAGAAACAAATATAGATTATAGTGATTATCTGGTTGTTTTTGATTTCAGTTTTCCCTACCTGTTACAGTCCATAATAATCATGCAGCACTTTTAAAATGAGGAAAAAATGTATTTGTTTGGTAAATATAACACCACTTATCTATACTTTTATCAATTAGAATGAGGATCTTGTCTGAACTATTAAAGAAGTTGGTCAAAAGGTACAAACTTTCACTCATAACATGAATATTTTCAGGGGATCTAATGTGCAGCATGGGGACTATAACAATACTGTATTGTATACTTAAAATTTGCTAGGACAATAGATCATAAGGGTTCTCAATACACACACACACACACACACACACACACACACACAGTAACTTTAATAAAAGTAGTATCTGTGAAGGGAGTTTTGAGTAGAAATTATTCTTAAATATGACTATTTCACAGTTCAGTGAGGAGAAGGTATCAATTAACAGGTATGTTTGACCTATTGGGTTTTATCTCTTTCTGTCCTTTAAAAAATTATCTGGTTACAGGGGCACCTGGGTGGCTCAGTGGGTAGAGCATGTGACTCTTGATCTTGGGGTTTTGAGTTTGAGACCCATGTTGGGTGTAGAGATTGCTTAAAAACAAAATCTTAGGGGCGCCTGGGTGGCGCAGTCGGTTAAGCGTCCGACTTCAGCCAGGTCACGATCTCGCGGTCCGTGAGTTCGAGCCCCGCGTCAGGCTCTGGGCTGATGGCTCGGAGCCTGGAGCCTGTTTCCGATTCTGTGTCTCCCTCTCTCTCTGCCCCTCCCCCGTTCATGCTCTGTCTCTCTCTGTCCCAAAAATAAATAAAAACGTTTGAAAAAAAAAAAATCTTAAAAAAATTATCTGATTACAGAAGCTGTACTTCTGAATAAGAATGTTATCATTTATTATTTATGACAAATCAGACACTATATTAACACCTTTAAAAACAGTACCAAAAGAAAAAACCAGCACCATGTTTAATAATCTAGAACAATTCTAAATGGTCATTATTCTTTTTTGGCGGGGGTGGGGGTCATTATTCTTATCCCTAGTTTACATATACGGATACTGCTAACATCATTTATCCAAAGTAACACAGTAAGTAAATGGATCCAGGTCTATTTCAAATCCTTGGCTCTTAACTGCTGTATCATGCAGTTTCTTTAGAGAAAACAAAACAAAGCAAAACTGTAGACACTGTAGACAATATAGAAAAGATTAAGGAAGAAAATATAGATTACTCAAATCCCACAACTCAGAAAAACTTTTGGTGAATTTTCTTCCTGCCTTACATTATGTATTCCAAAATGATATATAATCTTAAAGGGCTGGGGTCACATATCACAGAGAGCTGTATATTCAGCTTATTCTGTGAGCATCCCCGTATCATTAAAAATTCCTTCATTGCTTTTTAACAGTAATGGGAAACGAATTTGTTTGATTTTATCTTATCTAATGATGAAAAATGCATACACTGTTTTCAATTCTACTGGTGTTAATTTTAAGCTTTGCTAGTGTTTTATTTAATTTATTCTTCTTCAATTATTTCTGCATCACTTACTAGTCTTCTCTGTTTCTCAAACATACATGGTGCATTCCGGGCCAAAGATCCCCGTGCTTCCGGTTTTCTCGGTCCTGATTGTTCTGACCACAGATACTTGCAGAGCTCTCTCCCTTCCGTCCTTCTACTTCAGATATTGCCTTCTCAGTAAGGACTTACCTGGCTGACCTATTAAAAAAACTGCAATCATGCGATCACAAACTCTCCACTCTCACCATCTCTATCCCTTTTTGTATTGGATTTTACTATTCGAGCTGTTACCATCTAACATGCAATATGTTTTACCTGTGTTACCTTGGTTATTATTGGTCTTCACCTGCTAGGATGCAAGCTGCATTTGAGGGCAGTGATATTTTTCCTGATTTACTCACTGCTGTACCTCTAGTACCTAGAACAGTTTCTGATGTGTGGTGGATGTCAATAAATATTTGTCAAATAAATACATGATTAGGCATCAATAAAATTATTTCAGTGTGTTCCTTGTGCTTCCCATTGAAATCAATGAGTTGAGCAATAAAAGTAAATGAGGGCTCTCATGCACCTAAGATATCTAATAATTAGTAAATTCAGGAAGAGAGAAAGTAAGGGCATCCTCAGGTTGCCCAAATAAAGATGAAACACTGTTGGAGCCTAAATTTTGGTGGAATGGTGAAATGGAATATTCTTTGTGGCTTTCCGGTAATTCCTTTTTTTTTTTTTTACTGGTCAGTACAAACTTTTAATTAATATCTCCAAACATATAAAATTTCTTCCCAATTTGAAAAGTTTGCACATTTATCCCCAAATTATTTAAAATGTACCATACTGTATTACCAGAATAGGACAAGAAATGAAAACTGCACAGTAGTTACCTTCACGAACATGGAAATACAAAAATAATGCATTCAAGAAGAAAGCAATTCCACAAAAAATATGATATGTATATCATGTGTATGTTATAATAATCAATAAATTTCCATCAACTAATACTATCTTAACTTTGGAAAATCAATGTATGCAGTCCATCAACTTAAAAATTAAAAAAGATTTCATATGCTAATCTCAAAAGATGCAGAATAAGTGTCTGAAGACATTCAACATTTGTGGGGTTTTTTGCTGATAGGTTTTTTAATCTATTTTATTTTTTTAAAGATTATTATTATTTAAATCCAAATTATAATATATAGTACAATAATTTCAGAATTTAGTGGTTCATCGCTTATGCATAACACGCAGTGCTCATTCTGGTAAGATTTCAAATTCTTGCTAGAGTGAGCAGAGATCTGACTCAATCACCAAAGTAGGTATACTTACCCAGTTCCTACACTCCAGTCAGTTCAGAAACCCAGAAAGCCTTGACCGATGGGGAGGCTATGTCACATTGAAAGATGTCCCTGCAATGCAGCCAGAAGGGATTACAGTGATTCCTCCAAGCCTTTTCCTAGAGGGAATGATAGCCATTTATTGAGATGTATGGGCACTAGGGGGAAAAAATGTCCTATACTTTTGGGAATTATTAGATGCTAGCTATGAATTGCCTCTAATCCCTGGGGAGTTGGAATGCTGTCTTGGTTTGCTGATGTAAACGGAGGCTTAGGGAAATCAGGTGTAGAATGAGTCTTGGGCTAAGTTCATTTAACCGTGGGTTCAAACAGGCCAGAGACTTATCCTGCGGTTAAGTTCTTAGTTACTGAGTATATATTGGCAAAGATTTGTGAGGCATCTGACAGAAACCCCGCATTAGCCCCTGAATCCATGGAGTGAGAGCTATTAAGAAGGGCCAAAAAAGTTTAAAAAATAAAAAATAATAATTTTTTAAAAAAAGAAAAGAAAAGAAGGGCCTATTTGAAGACTGGAACTGTGCCCTTCTTCCAAAATAGTAAGCCAAAACACTACCACATCACCAGAGGATTTCAGAGATTAATGCCATTTTAAAAGCTTAAAAGGTGCAGTTGTCAGTGATTTTCATTTAACTCACCTATTTTACAGTGCAGAAGGCACACGGATCTCAAGGAATGACTGTAGATTATTGTAAATGTAACCATATGGTGATTCTAGCTGTTGTTCAGAGAAAAATATCGTCACTGGAGCATACTGACACTGACCCTGGCACCTGGTATAAAGCTGACTTAGCAAACACTACGTTTTCAATACAAATCAGTAAACACGTGAAGTTGTTTGCTCTCCCTGCCAAGGGTGACAGTGCATGTTCCTCGTCCTATCTAAGCACTCTAACAACTCTACTGCTCTTGTTGAAACCGTAACGCGTGACAGGGACTTTGGTTTTATCCACGTGCCACAGATCATCCCTCTGGCCTAGGACATTGATTATGCTAACCGAATCTCGTCACAAAGAAGCAGCCAGCACCCTGGACGGCAAAACACAAACATACAATCCTTGAACAGTTCATTTGCCCACCTCACTGAAGTTACTAGGTATCCAAGAGTCCGAGGAACACTGGGACATTCCCTCTAAAGCGAGAAATAAGTTCCTAGAACTCAAACGTTCCACAATGAAGAAAGAAGCACATTCTTGGAACCGGGAAGCAAAACAAACCACGCTTAGTAGTCCCTGTCTGATCGATTTGGGCACCTCAGGAGCTAGCCACTTTGGATTAAGGCCTCAAATGAGAGAGAATTCTGTAGCAAGCTGAGACGGTGGTTCAAAACACCCGAGCGTGTGACCTTATGACCTAAGAGGGGCAATGATAGTTACAGTGTCTGTGGCATAGAGGCAAAGCACAAAAACGAATCGGAGCAGAGACCCCCAGAGTTTCGGAGGAGGGCGATGCTATATTCCGCCCAAACCTTCTCCCTTTCGTTGGTTCATAAATTGGGCCTCCACAGGCAGAGGGAAAGGAAAAGGCAAAGACAGAGGCAGCCACTAGGGATGGGTAGGGGGCGGGTTCAAGAAGCAAGGGAACTTACCTGCTACGCTTGTTTGGTGCTCAAAGATGAGATCTCCGCGCCCCAGGGCCAGAATCTTTTTTTTTTTTTTTAAGTAAGTCCTACACTCAATGTGGGGCTTGAACTCATGACTCCGAGTGATGCAGAATCGCGTGCTCTACAGACTGAGACAGCCGGGCACCCTGACCACCAGAATCTTAAAGTTTGCAGAGGCCTTCACTGGGCTCAGTCAGAGTATACTGAGCAGGTGGGCTCAGGAACACAGTGCTCTCTCAAGCCTGCGTCCCGGCAAACAGCTTCCGGTGGTGGGAGCACGTGTTAGAGGTACATTACAGGCACAGGTGGTGGTGGGGAGGCTCCGACTGCCCGGGTTTAGCTCCGGGGGTCAAGCAGCGGTCACGCCCTCTCCGTGACCTCCGCCAACACCCTTTGGAAATGAGGCCCTAGTCTGCTATAGGCGCTGATAGGGAAGGAATGTGTGAGTACGGAAAATCAAGTGGGCGTGCAACCTCAGCTTCCCGCTGTTGATTATGTGCTACGGGACACATTTAGTCATCTATTTGGGTTTAGATATCAATATTCCATTTCCTTAAATGAAATGAAACCTAGGACACTTGTGCAAAACAGCTTTAATAGCCCAAGCAAATTTTATGAGCCTGTGGTTCATACTCTTACTGTACCTACTTCTGCTGCTAGCTGCTGCTCCCTGGGTTTCACACCTATGGTTTCAAGGGGAGTTCCCTGAAACCAGTGAAAAAAGTCAGAGAAAACACGGACTGTGGACGGTTGTATGTGTTTGAAGGCACCCGCTGGCAGCACCAGTTTCCTGTGTTACAGCCTTACAAAGGAAAGCCTAGGGTGAAGGGAATTCTGCTCAATGGGCAGAACCTTGAGTGTATTTTCTCTTTGTATAGAAAGAACACCTGTGATACTGTTATACAGTGACTCACGGACAGTTCGGGTAGCACTGATGAAACTTTGGTAGTAGCTACTTTTGTTCCTTTAAAGCCCAACAGCTCCTCCTAGGCACCAGATCCTTCAGGACCTCATGAAGGGTTCTAGTGACAACTTTTCCTCCTCTTGCCTCCCAATATTAGGGGAGGTAAAAGGATTCCCACAGGGGCTCTCTGAGTGTCTCAGCATTCCTTATTGGTCCCCTTAATTCTGCCCTTCCCTTTTATATAAAAACTTCACCAAATTCAATCAGACCTTTTTGAGTTAGCATTCTATTTTCTCAGGGAACCATGACCGACATAGATGTGATGAGAGGCAACCAAAATTGCCCTTTTATGTATTTAAATGTTGATTTATTTGGAGAGAGAGCAAGCACATGTGCATGCATGCACACGTGAGCAGGGGAGGGGCGGAGAGAGGAGAGAATCCCAAGCAGGCTCCTTGCCGTCAGCACAGAGCCCAACGTGGGGCTCCATCTCACAAACCATGAGATCACGACCTGAGCCGAAATCAAGAGTTGGACACTTACTGACTGAGCCACCCAGGCACCGCACCCCTTTATTTAGAAGACAAGACTAGGGATCCAATGAAATGTAAAGTTCTTAAAAGAGAGCTGTTGCTGATTAGATTATCATGATTAAGCCCTTCTAGAAATGTAGTTTACCACTGAGATGTAGCCTATGTGGAAATGATCAATTTAACCACCTCAATACACCCAAAAATATAACGGTAGGGGAAAAACAGGGTAACAGTGATTTTCAAAAGTAATTTTAGCTAGAGATACAATAAAGTAGGGGGCATCTGGGTGGCTCAGTCAGTTAAGCTTCCAACTCTTGATTTCAGCTCGGGTCATGATCTCACTGTTTGTGGAGTTCAAGCCCCACAATGGGTTCTGCACTGACAGTGTGGAGCCTGCTTGGGATTCTCTGTCTCCCTCTCTCTCTGCCCCTCCCTCCCTCTCTCTCAAAAATAAACAAACATTATATAAAAACAATAACATGGAATTAGCATGTATTGGTTACTCGTTCCAAGCATATACCATTTCTTTATGGACAAGGATGGTTAACAGTTAAGTGGAACTATAAGTATTCTTAGTATATAACACCCTTATACCCATCAGGGGAGTTTTTCTTGTCTACTTCTTTCTGTGAGTGTATATGACACAGTGATGCATGAGTATGGACTAGTAGGGATAGGAAAATAACTACAGTAGTTAGATAACGGCAGACCTGTTTGCCAGATGTTGGCTTTCTCTGGCACAAAACCAGGACTGAAAACTAAAATCTGTTTTTAAAAAAATCTTTTTCAGTTTAGACGTTAATAATTGTAAGAAATTTAATGGAATATGACACTTAAATGCGAACAATGACTTTATTTTTTTCTGAATCTTCAGAAGCCAAGCTTGAGGAGCTTCCCATTTTCCTGAGTCTTTGCTATAAAGAAAAGGGAATAAGGACGTAGGGTAAGTTTGGGGAGCCTGGGTGGCTCAGACCACAGTTAAGTGTCTGACTCTTGATCTCGGCTCTGGTCATGATCTCACAGTTTGGGAAATCGAGCCCTGTGTCAGGCTCCATGCTGTCTGTGCTTGGGACTCTTTCTCTCCCTCTCTGTTTCTCGAAGTCTCTCTCTAAAAATATTTTTTTAAAAAGTAGGGTAAGCTCATGCCATCAACAGTATTATCTCAAGACTTAGTGAAACTGCATACACTTAAAAAAGATGCCACATCTGTATTTGAATTAAGATTCTTGGGACTGAGTTTATTCATTTGTTCAATAAGAAGTTATTGAGCACCTATTCTGTGTCAGGCACTCTTCACACCACTGGGGATCCAGTAATAATAAACATTGTTTCAGGGCACCTGGGTGGCTCATTCGTTCAACCGTCTGACTCTGGATTTCGGCTCAGGTCATGATCTCATGGTTCATGAGATCGAGGCCCCCGTCAGGCTCCGCGCTGGCAGTGCAGAACCTGTTTGGGGTTCTTTCCCCTCTCTCTCTGCCCCTCCCCTGCTCGCTTTCTCTCTCAAAATAAATAAATAAATTAAATAAATTAATAATAAATAAATAAATAATACATAAAATAAATTTTAAAAATGTTTGAATTTTAGTAGAGCTATGTCAAAATTAAATAAATAAGTAAAGCCTATTCCACGAGACAGTAAGTATATGGAGTAAAAATAAGGCAAAGGAGATGGATAGGGCTTTTTAAGGAGTGAAATAAGAATTCCAATATTAATAAGTTGGTCAAAGAAAGTCTCACTGAGAAGGCCTCATTTGACATAGAACCTGAAAGAAGAGAGAGGAAACCACGTGGGTATCTTTAGAAGAGCAGTCCAAGCAAGGTCAAATGAGGTAAAAGTTGCCATTCAGAGTGTGTGGGCACTCTGGGCTCATTTGATATACTTAGCTCAGGGCAGAGGTTTTCAACTCTATCACTACTGATATACTGGGCCAAATAATACTATTTTTGTGGAGACTGTCCTGTGTGTTACAGGATGTTTACCAGCATCCTGGGTTCTACCTGCTAGAAGCCAGCTACTTGAGACAACCAAAAATGTCTTCAAACACTGGCAAATGTCTCTTGGGGAGCAAACCTGTGCCCGTTGAGAACCAGTGACTAGGAGAACACAAATAGTGATGGCCAAGTATATTTTTCTTTAACTGCACAGCAATCATCTGCTAGGCCCATAAAATGAAGAATAAATTCGTTTAGATTTTTTGGCCTCACTACATACTCAGTGTGAACTCAGCGGGAAGAATTTCATGACAGATGGTTTTTCTAGTCCTGAGATGATACTTGCTTTTCCACCCATTCCACCCATGTCCTGCTGTGTATGCTTTCTCTGGCTGTGGCAAGTCTTCAGAGTTCAACCATGGCCATTACAGAGCATTAGGCTGGCTCTCTCTAATGCATATTCATTCAACGACAGGAGCTTCTGTAGAGAGTGAAAGCAGGGACAGGAAAAGATTCTGATCACAGCCAGAAGCCTTCACTCCACCATGTAACCTTGTCACCCTCAGCACCTTGCAAAGTTCAGAAGCAAAATCTGGACTGACAAACTGAATACTTAAAGCACCAGCACCATTCACAGAGATGATTTTTCAAACTTTAGGGTGTAGAACTCTATAAAACCCAGAGTCTAAAAGGCATGTCGAGAACACAGAAAACTGTTCCCTGGGTAGCAGTAATCACAAAGCTACTGATATGTATGCCTACATATACGCAAACACAATTTCCATTGAAACCCTGACTCACTTTGGATATATATAGACAAAAGGTTACAAAAATTTGATATTCTTATGTTAAACACACCCATTTGAGAATCATATTCAGTAAACTTGAAAAGAAATTCCCCTTACATCTCTAAGCCTGGATCCCATCCTTCCTCTCCTCATCAATTGTAATGTATTTTATGCTTAACTTTTGGCTTAAACATATTATTGGAAAATATGTATTATTATTTTATGAGCATGTATTTTTAACTTATGTAAATGGAATTTTTCACTGAGCCTCATTTTTAAGATTCATCTGCATTGCTACATGCATTTCTAATCAGTTGTTTCTAACTACTGAATAATGGGTCGATTATATCCAAAAGTTCTTTGCCATATACTCTTCCAGTGAGGCACGCACCAGTAGTTTCCGATGCTGTACCAATAATGAAGCAATGTGCGTGATCCTTTAAATCTGCTCATGGACCTACCTAAGATTCTTCCCAGGCAATATCCATAGTAGAATGGCTGAAGTCTAGGTCATATTTACTTAATTTGACAATGTAGCATTTGATTACTCTCCAGAATAGCTGCACCTATAGCATGTGGTACCACTACAAGTGCTCCAAAATGTGGCAATATCCGGCTTCTTCAATGTTGCCACCCCATTCTTATTACAAATTACTATTAATTGGTTATTTCAGTAACAATTTTTGTGATTAGCTCTGTCCTCTGAACAGCTTTGCCAATGCTCTTTGCACTTTTTGGATTTCTAATTCTATAAATTGATTATTTTTCTATCAGAGATTATGTGCGTTTTCTTAATTTGTATTAGGTTCTTGAACAATTCTGTACTAATTACTTGTCTATTTTAGACATTGTAAATATTACATGCTCAAACACTCCTCAAAAACTGTGTCCATGGTGGTTGTCAGGGAACAGAAATCTTTGCTTCCAATGTAATACAAATTATTAAAAAAATTTGCTTTCTCTGCTTTTTATTCAGTAAACATATGATAATCATCTATGAAGTGCTGAACTCCAGGGAAGAGATTCTTAGTCCCACTCACCCAGGGGTTATTAGTTGAGGAGAAAGAGCCATAATTGTAATTAAAGGCAGAATTAAGTGAAAGAAATGTCAAAACACTGAAATTAGAATATAGGAATTGGAAAAGTATTTATTAATGAAGATCAGCTCTGCTGAAGTCGTATGTGTAGACAGAACAAGCCTAGACTCTTTTGTGACAAAGGGAGGCAGACTTTCCACCTCTCTCTTAGCTATCATCCCAAATTTTCTCTGTGTTTCCCTAGTGGAATGACAGCTCCTTAATCTTTTTTAAGAGCATTTATTGAGACAGACACTGTCTTGGAAGGCAGCGATGTGGAGATGACTAAGAAACATATCCTGCCTTAAGGTTACAGCAAGAAAACCTAGACACTTTTCTTTTCACTTCACATACTGGGTTAGGAGGATCCTGAGCCTGTTTTATTCAAACTATTTAACTCTGAAATTCCACAGCTGTTCTTTCTGGATTGTATTCTGCGTATCTTAGCATCACCCTTTAACAACTGTTCGTTTAAATTCTGTATTTGTTTCATTCAATATAGCTGAGTCCCACAGGGAGATAGTGCAGATA
This sequence comes from Panthera uncia, assembly GCF_023721935.1. Taxonomy (NCBI): domain Eukaryota; kingdom Metazoa; phylum Chordata; class Mammalia; order Carnivora; family Felidae; genus Panthera; species Panthera uncia. The sequence goes on along the minus strand of NW_026059776.1, from coordinate 18,676 downwards.
TAGTGAGGGAGTTAAGAAAAGGCAGATAATAAATATAATCATATACTGGATGGAGAACAATAAAGACATGGAAGCAGAGTATTGACACAATCAGATTTCCATTTTAAAATGATTATTTAAACTACAGTGTGAGAAATGTGTTAGGCTTATTTTGCTTTTAAAGTAGTGGATAAGATCAGTGTAGGAAAGTAGGTATGAATATGTTTTGGCTATGCAGAGGACAGGCAAGGTGGTCTTTACTATGGAAATATCACCATAATTGAGAAAGTGCAGAAAGAGACTGTTTATGAGGATAAATTCACTAGCATTTTAAAAATTCATTACCAGTCTGTATACCTTCGGGTGAACTATCACTGATGACTTTTTATAACTGATGTAGTCAGCTGATATCAAGTATATAATCCCACGTACTATTCGCACAGTCTGCAATAAAAAATACCACACAAAACATGGTGTGAACGTTAGAAATTTATTTTTTTACACTTCTGCAGACTGGAAGTTCAAAATCAAAGTGCTAGCAGGGTAAGTTTCTAGAAAAGCCTCTCTCCCTGGCTTGCACAAGGCTGCCTTCTCCCTGCATTTACACATGGCCTTTCCTCTGTGTACACATGGAAAGAGATCTATGGTGTCACTTGCTCTTCTTTTTAAAATATTTATGTATTTACCTAGTTATTTTTTTGATTAAGTAAGCCCTGTACTCAACATGGGGCTCGAAGTGATGATCTCAAGATCAAGAGCCACATGATCTATGGATTGAGCCACCCAGGTGTCCCTTTCCTCTTCTTTTAAGGACAGTGTTCCTTACGTATTAAGGCCCCACCCTAATGATCTCACTTCACCTTAATTAACACCTTAAGCTATTTCACCAAATAGAGTCAAGAAATGGAGATGTTTCAAATACATTAATAGAATCAGGATTCCAAATACTTAAAACCAAAAGATCATGGATCAGGAAGGCAATCAGAACAGGTGCTCCTTTGAACACTTTGGTTTGAGTGGCCACGATGGAGCTAACAATGAGAGCACACGCTCTAAAACATACACTCATTCTCACACAACACTGGTGGGAAAACAAGTAAGTGGGAACCACCCACGGGGAACCCCTGGAATCCCTGGAAAGTTCACACATCAGACCAGGAGCAACCAAAGAGCCGGCTGAAAAGGGGGAGACACAAGGTTCAGGAGACATACTTCAATGATGTGTGTGGAAATAGGATTCTAAATACGTAAAACAAAGAATACGGATCAACAAAGCCAGGAAGAGGAGGACACTTCCTGAACACTCTGGTTCAAGCAGCCACAGTGGAGATGGGTATAAGCCATTCTGCACAGAACATGCACATGTTTTCACACATCACTCATGGAGAACTAAGTGCTGCGTGACCCCTGGGACTCCACGGGAGGCACAGCAATGTCCACAGATCAGGCCAGCAGGAAGCAATCCACCTTCTGGAAGAAAGGAAAGCAACAGATAGCAAGAGATGTCTTGCCTACGGGCATATGTGTCACTAGTAAATACCGGCTTGGAGTAACTAATTCAATGAGTCGATGGGAATCATTCCGAATAGGCAGATTCGCTTCTCTTCTACGAACTCTGAAACTTGCTGCACACGGCTGCAAAATTAATGCATTGCCACCACGTTTCTCACTAAACAAAATTTCTGCATGGCCCATGGGACCAGCCAGTTGCAACCAATACAGATCTGGGGGGCTGGTTTGTGGGCTGGATGACCAATTTCTTAACTACTTGACACATTTAATTGAGCTTAGAGAATATATACATGTCAACTAGTTACAATTTAAAATCCCATTTCTTTTTGGAATTCCCATTTTTTCCTCTTGAAATGAAATCCTTTCATTCCATTTATATTAGAGGAAAACAAATGCTGAGATACCTGCTACCCGGGCATTCCTGACACTAAGGGTACTCAGACCATGTGCCCTCAGGAATGTCCAGCTTCCTAATTCACCTATGTTGATGAAGTTCTAGCATAACCTCTCTTCCAACACGAGCCCCAGAAGATAAAGTAAGAGTGGCCCAATGCAGCAGCGTCAACGTCCTCTAGGCACTCAGGAGAAATACAGAACCCCCCCCCCACACACACACATACACACACACATACACATCCACCCCTCATGAACCGGGTGGGACAATGTGGGGGTGGGGCAGGGGACCAGCAGTGTGAGTTCTAACAAGCCTCCCAGGTGATCAGGATGCATGCTACCACTAGACGTACACCACCTAATGGCACGGGAGCAACCACTTACTAGGCCACTGTGACCAATGAAGAGGATCCTCCTGTGGCCACGGAGGTTTCTGAGCCTCTGGAGCAGCTGATATCACATCGCCACCTTGTTCTAGAAGCCCAAAGTTTCCAGGTGAAACCACCACAAGTGGGAGCACCTGGTCATTCTCAGAGGCGTCCATAAGGGGTCTTCTCCAGTGCTACCTTGGAGCAGACATCCAAACAGCCCTCTTTGGACCACAGCCTTTCTCAGAGAGCATCTTTTCCTTCACAGGTTTGAAGACTACTCACTGTGTCTGCAGTGAGTGGACTGCTGGGCTGGCCCTCATGGGGGCAATTCTCTGAAGCCCCCGCATTTGGCTTGAAACCAAGGGAAGTCCGTGTTTCTCCTTCCCTCCTGAGCTGGGGTAAAATGCCTGATAGGGTGGCCACAGTCTGAAAAGAGTCTTTCCCCCGCCTTGCTGCACATCGGCTCTTTGACATCCCCTCCTTGAGCGAAGAGTGAATGTCCGCAGGACGCCTTCTGGCCAGGTTTTGGCAAGACTGCCCCACACCTCGCTTCGGAATGTGGGAACGGAACACTCCCCAACTTCTGCTTTTAGCGTTGGCAGGTCTCTGGCGAGACGCTCGCGCAGAGGAACTAGTGCTTTCAACATCCAGTTTGATGCAGGCTTTCGGGGCTGTACTTGACCCACCAGACCTTTATGCACAACGCCTCTAGCCGTGGGCAATCTGGGTGGGTGTCATGTCCTTTCCGAGAGGAGAGGAGGCAGAGCCCGAAGTGACCACAAAGCAGTAGTGGCTGCATACTGCCGTGGCCTCAGACCACGGACAAGACGATTCCCTGCCCGGAAGGACATCGGCCAGGCACGTCCACCTGGTGGGCAACCTCCTCCTCATCGCGCTCAAGAGCACAGGTTCTGGGTCCTCGCCCTCTAAGTGTCTGTCAGAGCTCTGACACTTGTTTACCCTGTGACCCCAGGAAGCTTCTTTCAGACCCTCAGTTCCTAATACTGGCACACGGGTCATATTTCAAGACCTGGCCCTGGAAGAGAAACTGAAACGACATGAAAAATAAGAGCCTCAGTACAACTTGTGGTCCACAACACGGTAGGCAGCTCTCATTGCTAGTCATCCACCCACACTTCAGACTCCGTCTAAACTTTTCAGAGGACAGTGAGTGAGCTACAGCAGTTTTTCTCAAAAGGCAACGCCCCAAAGCATTAACGTCACGTGAACGGGAAATGCTCTCACCTGTGAATATATAGACACCCCCGTGGAAGACAGACTTCCCTAGAAGACCTCGGGAATGGGGGAATTCTATGGGTTGGGGGGGGGGGGGGGGGGGTGTGTGTGTTTGTCTGCCTGTCTGTGTGTCTCTCCTTGTTTTTAAACTCTCTCGACTATTCTCTCTTCAGAAGCAGAGCAACTTTTTTCGCTGCCTTGTTCAGACCTTAACTCGTGGAGCAGAGCTGTGATTCTCAAAGTGTGGTCCTCGGGTCAGCGACATCTGGGCACCTCTTAGATAAAGAAATGCTCACTCTATCCACCCAGACCTACCCAGTGGGACACTCTGAGGGAGGAGCGGGGCACAAACAATGTGGACTTGAAAAGCACACCAGGGAGTTTAATGAGGGCCAAGCTTGCAGTAGTTCCTTCCCCTTTCACTCATTTCAACCCATATTTTCTGCTAATAGAAGTCCTCTGGGAAGTCATTTAAAACACACACACACACACACACACACACACACACACAGGAAGTATGTTTGTTTGTTTGTTTGTTTGATTGATTTTGTTTATCTCCCCCACACTGAAATTTGGGTTACCTTGAGGGGTGGTGTCCCAAGGCAACAGGTGTATGGGCTGCTCGTGCTGGCAATCTGATCTCTGGTTTGAGAGCCTCTGCTCTCTGCCTATCCTGGCTAAGTGTAAATTTACCCAGTAGGGAAAAGACCTAGTTTCCAGAAATCTGAGGAGTCCACCTCACACTGGCCCGCCTCTTGGCCTGGGGCATGGAGGATGGAGAAACAGATTCCTGCCCTCCTCCCCCGCGCCCCACCCAGCCAGGGTATGGGGGGAAGTGTCAGCCCTCCGTTCAATTACACGTAATCAATACATACATAACAGAAAACATCAAGGATATACATATTTTAACTGAATTGAACTGAATTGAACTGAATTGAATTGAACCTTCTACTTCCCATTATAGGCTTGGACATACAGGAATTCTTGAATTTCTCAAGACCACGGTGAGATTGTGTGCTACCCTGGTGTTCTGCCTGACACTCCGCCCTCAGACCCTGGCTCGGGAATCTCTCAGTCCCTGACATACCCACGCTGGTCTGCTTCTCTCCTATCTTCCATTTCCACAGGAGCCTCGTGTGCCCCCCTGGCAGTCAACCGAGGGCAACAGTCACACTGGCCTACATAATATCAGCTGTTCACGTGTTAAACGTGCGAAATCCAAGGCCCACTCAGACCTACTGAGTCTTAAACATGGAGAGTACAGGAAGGGGTCCAGCAATCCTCCTTCCACAACTATAGTAAACGCACATGTTTGAGAAAATGACCATTCACCACCTGGGAGAACACTTACTGTGCCATTTTGAATCCGGAGGGTCTCCACTGATTCTGTAGTCTGAGGCACCAGAGCACTCAACGCGTGTCTTCTGCTCATTCTATGGGTCTGTGGGGAGCACGCGTGAATGGCCACCTATGGAAGTTCCTTTGGTTCCCTCTGTGTTTTGAACCTCTGGGTTGTTCTCAGAGGAAATTTTAATGAAGGATGACCTCCCATGTGAAGTGGGATCCCACGTTTGACCAGGGATTTCAGGTCTACGGGATTTCCTGGGGTAGCTTCTTCTTTTTTTTTTTTTTTTTTTTTTTAGAAGACTAAAAGCCACTCACCCAGTCGCTCACTCACTGTGTCTGCAATGAGTATAACACAGAGCTGGCCTCACTGGGTCAGACTTCCTGAAGCCTCCTGCTCTTGCCCTGAAACGATGGGCAAGCAGATGGATGCCTTCCCTTTCTCATGAGGTTGGAGAAGAGAACCACTGCACAGAAAGGACCCTCTACAATTCTTCTTTCAAGTTCATCCACATCAACACTCCTCTATCCCTGGGTGGAGAGGTAAGCTATTGCCTGCAGAACCCATTTGCGTTGTGTCCATCGCAAGATAACCCAAAACCTCCCTTTCAAAGATGCAGGCACCCTCCACTTATGCTTGTGGCTATTAGAATGTGGGGCCAAACTGTCACGTAGGAGGTGCTGTTGCTTCCACATCCAGAGCAACTCAAACTTTGAGAGCCTGACTAACCCACTGTAACCTCACAACAAATAGGTTTTAATAAATGATATGCAGGGAACATGTTTCTATGTGCCCCAAGAGATATAGACACATGCATGAAAGTAACATAGGCATCTTGTCTGAAGACATTGATTACTGAAGTAACAGCATGGATTATCATGGGGCGACCTGACCCAAGAATACACAAGTACTGACATTTCACCAGTGCTAAAACAATAGGTAGTTGCATGGGCTTCCCTCACAAGCACTGGAGAGTCTACAGATCAAGCCAGTAGCAAGAAATCAACCTATATGAGAGGCAATATCGGCAGTTTCAGAGGAGACATAACAACACTACCAATGGAATGAGGATTCCTAGGACATGAAACAACGAACCAAAGATTGCCTATACCAATGTTAGCAGACATCTTTTCTATTGACATTGCTTTCTGCAGCAAGAGCAAAATCCAAGGGGCGACATGTACTGAGGAATACACGAGTCTTCACAATTCATTCTGCAGAAACAATAAGGAGTCCCACGGGCCTCTGCCAAAAGCTGTGGAAAGTCCACAGATAAGGCCAGCAGCAAGCAATCAGCCTGAAGGACAGGCCAACACAGCAAGTTCAGTGGAGATATAGCAACAATATCAATGGAATTAGGATTCCAAAGACATGAAACAACAAAACACAGATGGCTTATACCAATGGTAGAACACAACTTAATGACACTGCTTTTTGCAACAATAGCAAAATCCATGGGGTGATGTATATCGAGGAGTACATGGGTATTCACAATTCATTCTGTGAAGACAATAAAGAGTCCCTTGGATCTCCAACAAAAGACCTGGAAAGTCCACACTTCAGGCCAGCAGCAAGCAATCAGCCTGAAGGACAGGCCTAGACAGTAGGTTCAGTGAAGATATATCAACAAAATCAATGGAATGAGGATTCCAAAGAAATGAAATAACCATAGATCGCCTATACCAATGGTATCGGACATCTTGTGTGAAGACATTGGTTTATGCAGCAACAGCATAGAATGCCATGGGGTGACATGCATCGAGAATACACAGGTACTCACATTTCACCAGTGCTAAAACAGTAGGTAAACACACAGGCCTCCCTCAGAAGCACTGGAGATCAAGCCAGGAGCAAGCAATCAGCCTGCAGAAGAGGCTGGGACAGCAGGTCCCAAGGAGAGCTACATAGGAGAGCTATATCAACAATATCAATGGAATGAGGATTCCAAAGAAATGAAACCAGGGACCATAGATCACTTATACCAATGGTAGCAGACATCTTATCTAGAGACGTTGGTTTATGCAGCAACAGCGTGCAATCACAGCAAGCAATCAACCTCCTGAAGAGGCCAGGTCAGCAGGTTCAGTGGAGATATATCAGCAATATCAATGGAATTAGAATTCCAAAGACATGAAACAACAAACCATAGATAGCCTATACCAATGATATCGGACATCTTGTCTGAAGACATTGGTTTATGCAGCAAGAGCCTAGAATGCTATGCGGTAACATGCAGTGAGAATACACAGGTACTCACATTTCACCAGTGCTAAAACAGTAGGTAGATGCACAGGCCTCCCTCAGAAGCACTGGAAAGTCCACCTATCAAGCCAGTAGCAAGCATTCAGCCTGCAGAAGAGGCCAAGTCAGCAGGTTCAGGAGAGATATATCAACAATATCAATAGAATTAGGATTTCAAACATGAAACAATGAACCATAAATTGCCCATAACAATGGTAGCAGACATCCTGTCCAATGACATTGCTTTATGCAACAAGAGCAAAATTTCCATGGGGCGACACATACCAAGAAGTACACGAGTCTTCATAATCATTCTGTGAAAACAATAAGGAGTCCGATGGGCTTCTGCCAAAAGTCGTGGAAAGTCCACACATAAGGTCACCAGCAAGCAGTCAGCCTGAAGGACAGGCCAAGACATCAGGTTCAGTGGAGATATATCAACAATATCAATGGAATGAGGATACTAAAGGCATGAAACATCGGAGCATAGATTGCCTATACCAATGGTAGCAGACACCTTGTCTGAAAACATCGGTTTACACAGCCACAGTGTAGACTTCCATGGAGCAACATGCACTGAGAAGACACAGGTACTCACATTTCACCAGTGCTAAAACAATAGGGAAAACACAGGCCTGCCTCAGAAGCACTGGAGATTCCAAACACCAGAGCTGAAGCCAGCAATCAGCCTGCAGAAGAGGCAGGGACATCAGGTACAGGAGAGATATATCAATAATATCAATGGAACAAGGATCCAAATATACGAAACTAAGGACCACAGATCTCCTATACCAATGATAGCAGACATCTTGTCTGGAGACATTGGTTTACACAGCAACAGCATGGATTACCATGGGGCGACCTGCCCCAAAAGTACATGAGTACTCACAATTTACCAGTGCTAAAACAATAGGTAGGCACACAGGCCTCCCTGAGAAGCACTGGAAAGTCCACATAATAAGCCAGGAGCAAGCAATCAACCTGCAGAAGAAACCAAGTCATCATATTCAGTGGAGATGTATCAACAATACCAATGGAATTCGGATTCCAAGACATGAAACAATGAACCATAGATTGCCTTTACCAATCATAGCAGATATCTTGTCCAATGACATTGCTTTTCACAGCAACAGCCAAATTTCCATGGGGTGACATGTACCGAGGAGTACATGAGTATTCACAATTCATTCTATGAAAACAATGAGGAGTCCCACAGGCCCCCACCAAAAGCAGTGCAAAGTCCACAGATAAGGCCAGCAGTGAGCAATCAGCCTGAATATAGGCCATGACATCAGGTTCAGTGGAGATATAGCAACAATATGAATGGAATGAGGATTCTAAAGACATGAAACAATGGACCATATATCGCCAATGGTAGCAAACATCTTGTGTGAAGAAATCGGTTTATGCTGCACTAGCATAGATTACCATGGGGTGACATGCATGGAGAATACACGAGTACTCACATTTCACCAGTGCTAAAACAATAGGTATACACATGGGCCTCACTCAGAAGCACTGGAGAGTCCACAGATCAAGCCAGCAGCAAGCAATCAGCCTGTAGAAGAGGCCATGTCAGCAGTTTCAGTGGAGAGATATTAACAATACCAATGGAATGAGGATGCCAAAGACATGAAACAATGAACCATATATTGCCTATATGAATCGTTGCAGACATCTTGTCTAATCACATTGCCTTTTGCAGCAACAGCAAAATTTCCATTGGGGAACATGTGAAGAGGAGTACACTAGTATTCACAATTCATTCTGCAAAAACTATAAGGGGCCCATGGGCCTCCATCACAAGCAGTGGGAAGTCCACAGACAAGGCCAGCAGCAAGCAATCAGCCTGAAGGATTGGCCAAGACAGCAGGTTTGGTGGAGATATATCAACAATATCAATGGAATGAGGATTCCAAAGACATGAAACAACACAGCATAGATTGCACATACCAATCGTAGCAGACACCTGGTCTGAAGACACTGGTTAATGCAGCAACAGCGTAGACTGACACGGGGCGACATGTGCTGAGAATACGCAAGTACTCACATTTCACCAGCGCTCAAACCATAGGTAGACACACAGGCCTGCCTCAGAAGCACTGGAGAGTCCACATATCAATCCAGTAGCAAGCAATTAGCCTGCAGAAGAGGCAGGGACAGCAGGTTCAGGAGAGATATATCAACAATATCAACAGAATGAGGATTTCAAAGATATGAAACTCAGGACCATACATGGCCTATGTCAATGGTAACAGACATCTTGTCTGGAGACATTGGTTTATGCAGCAATAGCATGGATTACTATGGGGCGAGCTGCCCCGAGGGTTTATGAGTACTCACATTTTACCAGTGCTAAAACAACAGGTAGACACATGGGCCTCCCTGAGAAGCACTGGAAAGTCCACATATCAAGCCAGTAGCAAGTAGTCAACCTGCAGAAAAGGCCAAGCCGGCAGTTTCCGTGGAGATATATCAACAATAACAATGGAATTAGGATTCTGTAGCAGACACCTTGTCTAAAGACATTGCTTTACGCAGCAACAGCCAAATTTCCAGGAGGTGACATGTACCAAAGAGTACACGAGTATTCACAATTCATCACAGATCAGGCTAGCAGCAAACCATCATCCTGCTGATGAGGACAATACAGCATTTTCAGGAGAGATATTTCAACAATATTAATTGAATTCGTTTTTAAAAAATGAAACAAGAGATCATCGACTACCAAAACTAATGAAAGAAGACATGCTTTCTGAATACTTTCGTGTAAGCAACCTCAGCATTGCTCGGGATGAAATGACATTAACCAAAATGTACACACATAATCACACATAACTGGTTGGAAATCTATTAAGCACCATCTATGCGACTCCCCTGGATGCACTTTTAAGTCCACAGATCTGATTGGAGCATGCATCAGCCTGCTGGAAGAAGACAAATCAGGAGTTTCACATGAGATATTTCAACTACAGGATTCCAAATATTTAAACAGAAAATGTGTGGGTCAGCAAAGCTAACATTCATGAGTGCTCTTTCTGAAAACTCTGGTTGTAGTGGCCACAGTGAAGCTGGGGATTAGACGACTTGCACAGAAAAGTGCACAAGTATTCTCATATCACTGGTGGGGAAACTATTAAGCATAATATATGGGGTTCCCCTGGAAGCCCTGGAAAGAATACTAATCAGGCCAGGAGAAATGAATTTGACTACTAAGGAGAACAAAAGCAGATTCAGGAGAGATATTTCCACTACATTAATGGAATTACGATTCCATATAAGTAAAGCAAAGAATATGGATTAGCAAAGCCAAGGAGAAGAGGCATGCTTTGTGAACATTTTTGGTTTAAGTGGCCCATGATGCTGGGAGTAGAGGACCTGTACTGAAAAGTGCACAAGTGTTCACATATCACTGATGGGGAAACCTGGGAAGTTGACAGTTTACGCTGGAGGAGGTAATCAGCCTGCTGAAAAACAGCAAACAGCAGGTCAGGAAAAATATTTCAACTACATTAATGGAATTAGGATTCCAAAAAGGTAAAACAAAGGATTTCGGGTCACCAAAGGCAAGGAGAGCAGGCACTCTCTCTGAACTGTTTGGTGTAATTGGCCACAGTGGAGATGGGGATGGGATCTTCTGCAAGAAACATGTACACGTTTTTCACACATCACTGGTGGGAGAACTAAGTGCTGCGTGACTCCATGTGACTCCACGGGAAGCACAGCAATGTCCACAGATCAGGCCAGCAGGAAGCAATCCACCTTCTGGAAGAAAGGAAAGCAACAAATAGCAAGGGATGTCTTGCAAATTTGTGTCTGCGTCGCTAATAAATATTGGCTTTGAGTAACTAATTTTATGATTTCAGCAAAAATCATTTGGAATGGGCGGATTCACTTGTCTTCTACAAACCTCTGAAACTCATTGCACACTGCTGTAAAATTAATGCATCGCCAACACATTTTTCAAAAAACGAAATTTCAGCATGCCAAATGTGATCACATAGTTGCAACACATTACTTATCGTGGGGCTGGTTTGTGGGTCAAATGAGTAATTTATGAACTACATGACACATTTAATTGAGCTTAGAGAACATATACCTGTCGACTAGTTACCACTTAAAATCTCTTTTCCCTTTGGAAGCTTCCTCTTGAAATGGAATGGTTTCATTCTATTTAAATTAGAGGGAAAGAATGGGTGAGATGCCTGCTATTTCGAGCTTTCCTTCCACTCAGCGCACTGGGACAGTATGTCTTTTAGTATGTCCAGATTCCCGACTTACCTGTGTTGTTTTAATTCTTAAATAATCTCCCTTCCAACACTAGCCCTGTCAAAGCAGGGTGGCCCGATGCAGCAGCATCAACATCACCTTGGCACTCATTAGAAATGTAAAACCCTCAAACCCTATGCCACTTGTATGGGATCAGAGCCTTTGTGCATCAAGAAGGGGCCCAGCAATGTGATTTTCAACAAGCTTCTTAGATAATTTTAGGGAATGGTGCCATTTGAGATCCACGTGATGGTGCAGGAGGAAGCACTTACTGGGCCGCTGGACCAATGAGGAGGATCCTCTATTGGCCACTGAAGTTTCTGAGCTTTCAGAGTAGCCAATAACATCACTTCACCACATCATCACGGCAGCCCACGACATATCGGAAAAAACCATCACAGACGTGAGTCTGCGCAGATCTCTCAGGTGTTGTGAGCTCCTCATCATTCTTAGAGAATGTGTTAATAATGGATTATCTCCAGTGCTCCCTTGGGCCAGTCAGGGAAACAGCCATTTTTTTTTTTTAATTTTTAATTTTTGTTATGAGTGAGATAGAGAGAGAGAACGAACACAAGCTGGCGAGAGGCGGAAGGAGAGAGAAAGAGAAGGAGAGAGGGCAAGAGTCTTAAGCAGGCTCCATGCTCAGTGTGGACCCCAATGTGGGGCTCGTTCCCACAACCCAGGGATCATGACCTAAGCCGAAATCAAAAGTCAGAAGTTTAACCAACTGAGCCACTCCAGTACCCCAAAAAGCCATTTTTGGACTATAGACTTTCTCAGAGAGCTTCTTTTCTCTCAGAGTTTTGAACACTTACTGTGTCTGCAATGACTTTACTGCTGGGCTGAACTTGATAAGTGGCAAATATTCTAAAGCCCCTTGCACTGGGCTTGGGACAATTAGGAAACCAACTTTCTCTGTCTCATGAGTTTGGAGAAAACACCTCCCCTTTACAACTCTTTCAAAAAATATTTTGTGAAGGAGTTCTGGTCCAGGACGACAATGTGGAAAGACCTTGAATTCACCTGCTGTACGGACACACCAAATTTACACCTATTTATGGAACAATTCCTCCTCAAGAAGGTATGAGGGCTGATTGTACAGATTCTGCACATAAAAGAGCGACCATATACAGAAACCATATACTTAAGAGAGAGGGAGCATTGTCACCAAGGGAACTCCCACCCCCAAATACTTTGAACTGCAGTGTGGAGGGATAGTACTGACCTTAAGCAGACTTACCTGCCTTCGGGCATGGAATAACAACTATGGTTTAACGGGGCAACTAAAATATTAAAGAAGCACCCCTAGAATTGTGTCCTATGGTGAAGGAGGCATTTAAAATCAGTCTTTATCAGGTGATATGGTGAGCACCACTGTTACCCTACCCCTCCTCTTTCATAGCACAGATGGGAGCAGGGCCTGGGTGCCAAGCTGGCCTGCGCCTCAGTGAGCCCTGGGCTCCTAGCCTACACTAGCCCAAACACCTTGGGGAACAGGAAAAGAGCCGAGTCTTAAAGCAGCAACTAGGATATAGAGAAACTGTGGGTCACCTCAACGTCACACTGGGACGCTGCTGATCAGGAGTCACTGTAGTGATCCTGTCATCGTGCCAAGGTAAAAGAGGCACAAAACACTGTGGAGCATTCCACGTCTATAGCTGTTGGGCTTCAAGCTGCTCACTAGGGTGCCCCTGACACAGGGTGCTCTGGAACATCCTGGCTCACATCTGTTTTAGTTCCATCACCCCTGCTACAGTCCCTTTCGTGCTTAGTCACCTCAAGACCTGTGGTCCACACACCGCCTTGGCTCCAGACACTGTGCCAACGCATCCCCTGCACAGAGTGCCCCAGGATATCCCAGTCCACGCCGGCCTTGACAGCATTTGCCTTGCTAAGTCCCACCTGTGCTGAGGACCCCAGGATACCAGGGCTTGCACTCACTTGGCTTCAGCTGTCCTGCCAGGACACTGTCTGCACGGAGAGCCCTGGGACGCCCTGGTTTGCACCCACTTCAGTTTCAGGTCCTCCCAGGGCACCTTCAACACAGAGAATCACAGGACCGCCCCTGCCCTCACCCACTTTAGCTACAGCTGTCCTACCAGGGCACCACCTGCTCAATGGGCCCAGGACTCCCCAGCGTGCACCCCACCTTGGCGCAGGCTACCCTGCTGAGCCATCCCACAGCTCACACCCATCTCAGCTTGAGCCACTCCACCAAGGCATCTTCTGCATGGACAGCCCCAGGACACTCTAGCTTGCACACACTTCACCTTCACTTGTCTTGCCAGAACATCCTTTGTGGGAAGAACCCCGGAAACCCTAGCCCATGCCAGCCAAAGCTCCGGTCAGGCAGGCAAAGTTAACCAGGCACACAGAGTCTACATAGGGGAAGACTGTATGTGAGACCATTCCTTTAAGGTTAGGAGAAATAACTGTTTCACCTAGTTCATAAAAACAGAGAAAATCAAGCAAAATGGGTAGAGAGAATATGCTCCAGATGAAAGAACAAGAAAAACCTCAGAAAAAAGACTAAATGAAACATAGATAAACCATATGACGGATGAAGAGTTTAAAGTAATGATCATGAAGATGCTCACCGGACAGGAGACAAGGGTGGAAGAACTTGGTGAGAGTTTCAACAAAGAGACAGAGAATATTAAAAAGAACCAATCACAGTTGAATATAATAGTTGAAATTAAAAATACACTAGCGGGAATCAACAGTACATTAGCAGATGCAGAAGAAAACATCGGTGATCGGGAAGACAAGGTAAGGGAAAGCACCCAAGCAGAAAAGCAAGAAGAAATAATTTTAGAAAATGAAGATGGATTTAAGGGACCTCCTGATAAACAACAAGACAAAAGACATTGACATTACAAAAATCCCAGAAGGAGAAGAGAGAGAGAAAAGGAAAGAAGACTTATTTGAAGAAATAACAGAAGATAACTTCCCTAATGTCAGGAAGGAAAGAGACATACAGTTCCAGGAAGCACAGAGAGTTCCAAATAAGATGAACTCAAGGAGGCTCACACCAAGACCCATAATCATTAAAATGTCAAAGATTAAAAATAAAGAGAAAAAATTAAAAGTAGCAAGAGAGATGTAAGAAATTACATACATACATAGGAAATACCACTAGGCTATCAGCTGATTTGACAGGAACCTCAGAAGCCAAGGAACAGCACTGTGGTGGTTTCCATGTTTTCTTTTGTATGTTGTATTTTCTTTTTACCTCATATATCCCAGACCTGAACTAGAAAAACCAGGCAATCTGAAAATGCCAAAGGGTGCAGACAAAAAAAAAAAAAAAAAAGTGAAAAAAGCTTGCTCTCTTCGGACAAAGGACTGGGAAAGAAGCAGACAAATAAGACGGGAATTTTGTACACAATAAAATTTCTGTGCCAAACTCCAAACTCCCACCACAGCTGAGGCCCTGTGGAGAACTCAGATATTCACCATTAATTACCAGGCTATAAAGACTCACTCCAATCTGTCCATCCCCATGGTGACCTAATTTTTCCATTTAGTAGGCATGGGCATGGCTGAGAAAGAAAGAAGTAGGACTTGGTTACAGCCATGCAATTTAGCTAGACACTGAGATACCAGCACACATTTACTAGAAGGGATACAACACAAAAACATGACCATAAGAAATGCTGGTAAGGATGCAGTGCAAAGGAGACGCTCATACACTGCTGGCAGGATGGACAATGGACTATCAGACTGCAAACTCTAACATATTCCAAATACCTTAAAGAATACCTATCATGTGATCTAGCCATACCATGTCTTCACATTCAACCAAGAAAAATGAAAACACACATGTACACAAAGACTTGTACGATAATGTACACACCATGGGAAAGAAGGGAGGTAGAAGCAGAAACAGGAAGGGAAAATGCAAAGTTGTACAAGGAAACTTGAGTAAAGGGATGAATATGTATAGCATTTTGATCCTGGTGATACTTTAGCAAATGTATATACAAATGTAAAACTTATATTGTTTAATTTAAATTTGCGAAGTTTATTTAAACTAAATTGTATTTCTATGAAGCTGTTACAAGCCGTGTGATACAACAATACGTGTGGCTAAAGGAATATTTATAGCAATAAATGCAAAAATCTCAAAATACTGAGGAAAAATTTGTAATTCAATACCAAACCAGTAATAGAAATGAAACAATAAATTTGGGGGTTGTGGGTGATAATAAAAGACATTCAGAGAGAAGGCTAAGAAACATGTTAGACTTTTCAAAAAGCTCCATAAACATCTGGCTAGAATGATTAAGGAAAAAAAAGATGAGGAAGCATAAGCATATATTCAATATCAGCAATGCAAAAAAGAAATTTTCATGCCATATCCCAGTGACACATACATAATTATATAAACAACTTTATCCTAAAAAGTTTGATACATGAAAAGAGAAAACACCAGGGAAAATATGCCCTAATGAACAATAAAACTTACAAAATCTCGTCAATGTCTATATCTATATACCAATCTCAACTGCTTATATCTACATTGTGTAAATCAACTGTGTCTATAGTGAAATATCTTCTTATAAATGACTTCCACATACTGGTGCCTGAAGGCACAAACTTTCCCATATAATGGAAAAAGAAGTAACAGCAATCTTGCACAAGCCTGTCCAAATAATAGAAATATAATAATGTTTACCAAATGCTTTGTGAGATCCCAATAAGCTTTACACCAAAATGATGAAAAAAATAAAAGTTAGGAAAATCAAGTTATATATCCTTTATCAAATTGGTGAATTCCCTTCTTCCCCCTCAAGCAGTGCTTATAATTTGACAAACAAAACACAAAGGTACTTCAACTATAATACCCCATGCACATACTGGGTTTAAACCAAGAATCAATTCTAGTGACAGAAAGATATCAGTATCAACTATCACCAAGAAAGGGCAAAATCATATTACACAAGAGAGTGAAACAATATGACCATATTTACCATTAAGTCATGATTTTAAAAAAAGCTCAAAAACTTCAGCAAATACCATACGTAGTCATAAAATACTGAAAATCTCCCTCTGAGGCCATGCATTGAAATTAAACAGTAAATTAGCAAGATTGTTGGATTCCATACAGTTAAGTATTAACACATATTCTGAGAATAAAAAATGTTACTAACCTTTTTATATACATCATCAGAAATGGCACAAAACCCTATACTACAGGGATATACTTTTATGGCTTTTTTGCATATACTGATCAAAAACTTGAGAAGGTTTTAACCCTTATTGTTGTCATTTTTTTCTTTTATTATGGTAATAGAGACCGGAAAATGTAAAATAAACTTTACTATACACTTGACATTTAATTCTATAGAACAATAAAAAGATAATTCTTTGTGACCAATTTCCTAACGATCCCTATTTAATGATGTTATGAAGAGTTCAACTTCACAAATTATCTTCCCTCATATCTTATTTCTATTTTTATGATTTTCCCTTTTTCATTTTTAAATCTAACTGCTTCCTAATATCTTATATCTCATTCCATACTACATAAACATAAAAAAGTGAAGTGTAGATCCTTTAAAAATTATTACTAATATGTCATCATAAAGTGGGTTTTTTTACTTATATCTTTAATTATGTACATTGCCTCAGTCCTTTCAGGCTGCCATAACTAACCATAGACCAGGTAGCTTATAAACAATAGAAATTTATTTCTCAAAGTTCTGAAGGCTGGGAATTCCAAGATCAAGATGCCATCAGGTTCAGTGTCTGGTGAGAGCCCACTTTCCTGATTCATAGATGGTCATTTTTCCCTGTAACATCACATGGTTGAGAAGGTGAGGGAGCTCCCTGGGGCCTCTGCACAAGTCCAATTCATGAGGGCTCCACCCTCATGACTTAATCACCTCCCAAAGGCCCCACCTTCTAATACCATCACCACGGGTGGGAGGGGGTTAGGTTTCATCAAATGAATACTGGGGGGACACAAACATTCAGTCAGTATGTATGGTATATGTACAGTGTAAGATTTTCAAAAAATGATGATAGGTAACTCTTTTCAGAAGTAACTGTAATTAGCTGAGAAGTGTGTAAACAGATGTAAACATATACACATATTAACATGAATATATTCACATAACTGTACACATATTTGCATGTAATTTACCATCTGATTTCTTCATTATTAGCAATATACCTTGAAGATGTCTTTTGTAACATCAACCTAATATGTAACATCTACATCTAATTGGTTGTAAAACTACATAGAATTCATAGTATACGCATAGCACAATTTATCAATAAATAGCTGTTTTAAGGAAAATTTCACAGCAAAAGAGCTAAATGAAAGAGAGATAAGCAATATGCCTGATAAAGAATTCAAAGTGATGGTCATAAAGATACTAATTGGACTTGAGAAAAGATTAGAGGTTCTCAGTGAGACTTTCAAAAAAGATATAAAGATTTAAAAGAGCATCAATCAGAGATGAAGAACTTGATAATTGAAATTAAAAATACACTAGAGGGAATCAATAGTAGACTAGAGGAAACAGAGGAACAGATTGGTGAACTATAAGACCCAGTTATGGAAAGCGACCAAGCTGAAGAGCAAAAAGAAAAAAGAGTAGTAAGAAATGAGAATAGGTTGAAGGCACTTAGCAACATTGTCGAGCGTAGTAACATTTGCTTTATAGGGATCCCAGAAGGAGAATTAAGAGAAACAGGGCAGGAAATCTATTTGAAGAAATAATATCTGAAAACTTTCCTAATATGGGGAAGAAAACAGACCTGGAGATCCAGGAGGCACAGAGAATCTCCAATAAAATCAACCCAAGGAGGTCCATACCAAGACACAAAGTAATTAAAATGGCAAAAAGTAGTGATAAAGAGAGAATTTTTAAAGTAGGCAGAGGAA
This sequence comes from Panthera uncia, assembly GCF_023721935.1. Lineage (NCBI taxonomy): Eukaryota > Metazoa > Chordata > Mammalia > Carnivora > Felidae > Panthera > Panthera uncia. The sequence continues at coordinate 435 of NW_026059776.1, read as the reverse complement.
ACAAAACAGTTACATACAAGAGAAACCCTATAAGGCTATCAGCTGATTTTCCAGAAGAAATTTTGCAGGCCAGAAAGGAGTGGCATGATATATTTAAAGTGCTGAAAGGAGTTCATAACCACTAAACCATCCTTACAAGAAATGGCAAAGGGACTTCTTTAAGTGGAAAACCAAAGATAGAAGTAAGAAAATTATGAATACAAAGTTGTAAAATATGACAAGATATACATAAAACGTGGACAGGGAAAGTAAAAAGTAAAAAGTTCTTTTACAATGTGCTCAATCTAAAGTGACCATCAACTTAATATATATTGCTGTATACTTAGGATGTGATATATGAACCTCATGGCAACCACAAATCCAAAACTTGTAATAGGTACACACACAAAAAAAAAGAGAAAGCTAAACATGACATTATAGAAAGTCATCCACCAC
>NW_026059775.1:0-34487 GCF_023721935.1 Panthera uncia | reverse complement strand
AGGGAGGGGAGGAAGGAGGAGGAGGGGGAGGAGGAGAGGGAGGGGAGAAAGGAGGAGAAAGAGGGGGAGGAGAAGAGGGAGGGGAGGGAGGAGGAGGAGGGGGAGGAGGAGGAGGAGGAAGGGAGGGAGGGAGAGGAGGAAGGAAGAGGAGGGGAGGAAGGAGGAGGAGGGGAGGGAGGGGAGAAATGAGGGGAGGAGGTAGGGGAAGGGGAGGAGGGGGAGAGGAAGGAGGGGCAGGGGGGAGGGGGAGGAAGGGGAGGAGGAGATGGCTAACACTGACACACGCATACACTACGTGCCAGGGAGCTGCCAGAGCTCCCATAATGCAACTCATTAAATTCTCACAACAACAGTATGAGGCAGGTACTCCTACCTTCTCCATCTTACAGATGAAGAAACTGAGGCACAGACTGCTCGTGTCACCTGCCTAGGTCACATCACCGGGAAGTGCAGAGATGGAATCTGAACCCCAGCTGCCCAGCGCCAGAACTTGGGCTCTCAACCACCATCAGGGATGAGCCATGGCATGCGACAACATTGTTCAAGATCCATCTTGACCCTTGACCCCTTCTCCAGGAAGCTTTTCCATTTGGGTTCCATAAACATGTGTCCATGCTCCCCTGGCTCCCAGCCAGGCCCTGCATCAGGCACTGGGGATGGGTGATAACAGAACAGGCAAAAACCTTGATCCTGAGAGCTCACGTTCTCCCTGCCTCTCCAGGCGTGGGGGGACATGGCCTGAGCTGCTATTCTGCAGGCCATGCAGGACATAGTAACACTTTTCTGGAATCCCTGAAAATACGTGTTTTATCTCCCCCATCTAGGCTGGGAGGCTGGGGAAATAAAATGTGCTAAGAATCACAGCAGAATGAAAAACAAAAAAAATCAGGCTTTGTGGTCAGTGGGTTAGGCTTGAGCTCTGGCTGTGTCATGTATTAGCAGTGTGACCTTGGACAAGTTACCTTGCCTCCCTGTGCCTTAGTTTCCTCATTTGTTAAACAGAAACCATCAGAATGCCTGTATTTAAATTTTCATTTTTAACTCCATGAAAAGGGATCAGACCACCTGACTCTTCTGCCCACAGGTGAGGGGAACCGACTTTTATTGAGCACCTAGGACGTGTCCTGCTAGGTGTTAGGGGCTCTATACATGCTTCTCATTTAATCCTGAAAACAAGCCCTCTAAGGTGGGCACTGGGGATGCGATGGTGACTAACCAGACCCCTGCCACTGAGAAGCCCCGTTGTTTGCTGTCCCCCCTCAGCACCTACAAACACAATTTATCCTCAATCTATAGATGAGGCTCAGAGAAGTGCATGTAACTACGCTAAAAAGACACATTCGGGAAATAGGGGAGCAGAGGTTCACGTGCCAGAGCCAGGCACCTTCCCTTCACACTGCTGACATACAACAGGCATTTGATAAATGCCCCCAGAGACCACAATGGCAAGTAAGGCCAATACGCACATCCATAGAAGGCTCTGGAAAGGATCTGGTACTTCATATTGTCACAGAGGAGCTTCAGGGGAGCCCTGCAGGTGGAGGAAAAGACGACACTTAGGAAAGACCACACAGAGCCCAGGTTCCCTGGGGAAGCACAGCTTTTTGCCTGTAGGGAGCAGATTAAAACCAGTCAGTTAAGGGGACTGGGGGCGGGGGAACTATTATTTCTACCCATACAGCATCACTGCCACTTCCCCTAGTCTTTGGGGTCACTGCCTCCCCAACACTCTGGACTGCAGTTTGGATGAGGCTGATTCTACCCAGTACCTGACTCAGGTTGGAATCACAGTCCTTGAATAAGAGGTGGTCACGTGATCCAACCTGAGCCAATGAGAATGAGCCCTGAGACTTTTGTTGGAACTACAGGCAAACAGACCCATTTTTCTCTGTTCAAGCTCCTAAGCCAGAGGGATATAGGACAGTGGCTGCTGGGATCCATTTTTGCCACTCCATAGGAAAGGCCTGCCTGAGAATGAAACCACCACAGAGGCAACCAGAGGCAAGAGTTGAAGAAACAGAGAGATTTCTGTTTTGAGCATCTGGAGCCAACCATGCCTGAAGTCACCATGCCTCTGGTCTTCTCCATCCTGTTGTGATTTCCTTTCGTATTTGAACTAGTCTGAAGTGGTTTTTCAGGGACTTGCACCAAGAGTTCTGACTTCTCAAGTGGCCCAGCTGAACCAAACTGAGCCAAACTGCGATTCAGAGTCTGGCTGATTGCAGAGGTGATGCCTCAGAGCTCCTCCTTGTGTGGGGGGTGGGTTTGGGGGCTGTTTTGGCTGAAAGAGGAGAGGGGAGTAAGGGCCAGCAGTGTTGGGGAAATCGAGGACTGCTGAAGGGAGTATTGTGCATGCTTGCAGAGAACAGGATGGAGGAATAGTTGCATATTTTTCTCAGGACCTCCTGGGGGCCACCCAGCAAAACCCAGGGAGACAGGAAGGAGGCATGGTTAATGTCCTCCAGTTACACGCAGGGAGGCATTAAACACGAAAATCACCCTCACTGTCCCCTCAGGTTGGTCGGGTGCAGACTTGCTCAGGTTACCAAAGAACAGCATCACACTGACCGTCCCACAGTGGACTTGGCTATTGAGAAAGGTAGTGAGTGCCCCATCACTACAGGTGTGCACACAGATGCCATGAGAGGGGATACTAGGCTGGAGCTGCGTTTTTCAATGGCCCGCGGACCACCACCCCAGGAATTGCTTGGAATTTCTCCAACATGTGGATTCCTGGGCCCCACAGAGACCTCCTCAATCAGGACCCCAAAGGAAACTGTCTTGGGATCAGTAGGCTTCCCTATCTCCCCCCGGTGATGCTGATGCACATAAACAGGTGAGACTCTTGTTATATTAGTGCTTCTCAAACTTAAAAGCACACACGTGATCTCAGGACCTTGTTAAATGCAGATTCTGCTTCCCTAGGTCTGGCAACATGGACTGAGAATCTGGCCCAGCGATGCTGCGGCAGGTCCGTGGACCATGCACTGAAAGGCAGGCCTCACATGACTTCAAAGATTTGATGCCAGCTCCCATGCCAGCCCCTATGGCTTCAGACTAGACCACTCACTGGGACAGAGGCCCAGCAAGGAAAAAGGGATTCCATTGTCCCCGGCCAGGCCAGGCAAGGTCAGTGGGAAGCAAGACCAGTCACGTGAATGCACTGAGTAGCCCTGCAGACACACAAGCTCTATGGGCGAGGGAAGAGATGATCTGGGGATTTAACTTTATCCAATAAAATAAGTGTCATTTTCTCAACATTCCCATGTACTGGGTACCAGATGCTGGCCACTTTAGACCAGGGTGTGATTTGTCTTACGACAGCTATATACACCAGGCATTTGTATCCCCATTCTGTGGAGGAACAAACTGAGGCATGTGTGCTTGGCATTAAGTAATATTTGGTGTCACCGGGCCCTTTAATGGGCAGCAAGCAGAGCCCCGAGCTGACCCAGGACAGACACATAGTACGCATGATAAATAAGTCTTTGCTGTAAGAAGCCACTGAGATAGCAGGACTGTTTGTTACTGCAACATAACCTTGTTTATCCTGACCGATACATGTAAGGAAGCTCCGCTAGCTAGGACTTCACAAGGCTAGCCTTTGACCCAGACCTGAGTGATTCCGTAGCCTACATCCCTCCTCTGAATTCAGTGCTGGGCAACAAACAGGTGCCTACAAATCTTCTGCAAATCTTTCCATTCCCTCGACCCATGGCGTAAGCCCCTCATACCTCTCATGGTTGCAGCCATTGGTTGAGCCACCATCGGCGGAGCCACTCTGTGAACAGGATGAGCAGGAGGATTTCCGGGGGCTGGGTTGCCATAAGGGTGGTAGGTTGCTCACGGAGACATCCATCAGGTCCTGGGGGGCTGTGGTGGATAGAAGGGATGGGGCAAGAGCCCCAGTTAAATCTATGTGGGTCACGGAAACCTTACCCCGAAGCAAGCAGCTCGCCCCTAGGCCAGCACAGGGATAGGGAAAGACTCTGAATGTGACAGCCAGAAACAGCAACCCCAATCATTATCTGACCCAGATAATGGCCTTTGAGCCCACCTGATCCAATGAAAGCCACCAGCAAGATTTGGGGCCCTTACCAGATGGGAAGTAAAGAAAGGAAGAAAAAGGAAGAAGGTGGGGTGGGGGGGAGAGTGAGGACAGAGAGACAGAGAGAGAGAGAGCACACGCCAAGAGCCAAGAAAATAGACCCAGTGCCACAGCAGGAGGCCAAGCCTCACCATGTTGTCATTCAGCTGTCCTTATAGGAGACTGACAAGAAGGAAGAGGGGCCTGCTGGGGGTTTCTGGGCAAGGCTGATGATCCTGAGTCCCCCGGGGTAGACTCTCTGGGAGAGAGAATCTCTAGCAGGGAGGCAGAAGGGAGCCTAACTCAACAGATGAGGCAGGGCACCCAAGGGCAAGGGACCCAGAGGAGGCCCCGCTGATGAGGTTGTCTGCACTGTCCATCAGCCTGAGCCATACAGCTGTTCCATCAACGGGTCTCAAGCAGGCTGGCGACCGCCACCCAGCATCATGTTTGCTGAAAAGCCACATGCCAGTGTCCCAACCCGATCTACTGATTTAAAACCTGCTAGAGAGAGAGCCCTTAAGTCTGTATATCAAAAACAATTTTGATAACAGCAGCCACATTCGAGAACCAAGAGAGCACAACTGATCTCCTAACACTTGGATACTGGGGTGTCCTGATCAAGTGCTCCCAGGACACAGCACTTAGATTTTCCCTCACTGCCTTCTTTCCCAGCTCCATGGAAACCGTGGCATCTGCGGGGCTGCAGGACCAACACGACAGTGACACATGTGTTACAATTTCTGTCGTTAATTTCCTGGCTTCGTGACAGCTCCAGACAGGTGCAAAAATTTTATTTTCTCAAGGACAGGGCTCGGTAAACATTTTCCATCAAGGACCAGGCAGTCAACATTTTAGGGCTTATGAACCATTTGGCTGCGATCGCAGCCACTCAACTCTGCCTTCAGAATGCAAAAATAGCCATGCTCAAGATGCAGAGACATGAGCCCGGGTGTGTTCCAACAAAACTTTATTTATGGACGTTGAAACCTGAATTTCAGATCATTTTCACATGTCACAAATATTACTCTTTTGATTTTTATCGATTAATAAAAATATGTGGAAGCCATTCTTGGCTCATGGGCTGCACAGAATGAGGCTGGCTCCGGCCTGTGGGCCCTAGTTTGCCTAGGAGATTAAGAAGGGTTCACATCGACCCCACCAGCCACGCCTCCTCAAGGATGACCGGTAATCCCTGGCCTCTTCCCTTGGGCTGCAAGGTCGGGGGGAGGGGAATGGTTGCCAAGCCCATGCCACTTGTCATCAGCACTCAGTAGCCGACAGGGCCCAGCCCTACCCACTGACAGTGTAGACAGCTGTCTTCACAATGTCACATAGAAAGCTCTTCCCCAAGGTGACTCACAGATGAGCTGGCCAAGAAAGCATAGTGAGCCCCTGTAAAATGTTCTAGAAAAGTATCCCCAGTTCTCTGCTTCCCTGATCGATTTCAGCAAGCTGTGGCAAGGCTGCCTGCACCCCAGCCCCTCGCACTCCACAGGCATCGCCAATGGATCCCTTCACCACGGAACCCCTGACATCCCGCACCGGGGAGGCTGGACAGCGTGAGGGCATCGGTCTGTCTCCCGCTTCCCTTGTTGGGACCAAGACTCAAATGACAACATGGCAGAGGTGGCCGGCACCCAGCCCCAGGGTGAGAGTAGCCCACACGTTACTGGGGGGCTGCTGCTTCGGACCCGGCACGGGGAAGGTGGCGTCCCATCTGGCTCGTGCCCACTGACTGCCCCTGGCCACCACTAGCACCGACCGGCCAGCAGGAAACACCGTCCAGGCAGGGCTCACGGAGACCGGGGGAGTGCTGCCCAAGCGGTCGGGAGCAACTTGAGACACAAAACAGAAAGCACCAGTGAAACGGAATGTCCGCGGCGGGCAGAACACTGACACAGGCGAAGAGCCAATTCCTCAGGGCTGAACCTCTCCCCTGCCCTGCTCCACACGGCTCCGTGTTTATATAGTGCCTACTATGTGCTGGCTGCTGTGCGGGCACAGGATTGCCCTATCGTCCTCAATTGCCCCGTGAGGGAGGCCTCTCTTCTCCCATTCTGCAGAAGGGGAAACTGAGGTTCAGAATGAGCCCCAGCCCCAGCGGGTGGTAACTGGCATAACATTCCTTTCTGACTGAGGTCCCCCTCTCTTTCCGCCAACAACAGCTATCACCTACTGAGTGCAAGTACTACCACTATCCCCTTTTGCAGATTCGGGAACTGAGGCACGGAGCATGGGAGCAGCATGCCCAAGACCGTCCAGCTAACAAACGGTGGGGCTGGGATTCCAACCCAGGTCGTCAGACCCCGAGATCCTATTCAATACTCTCTCAACCGACATTCCCCCGACACCACCCTTGCTCTAGACCAGCAGCTGTCCACTGCGGCACTTTTGGCACCTTGAGGACATCTGGCGATGTCTGGAGACATTTTTGGTTGTCACGACCTGGGAATTTGCTAGATGCTGCTGGCATCTATCTAGTGGGTAGACGACAGGGATAATGCACCAGACCCCCCACCCCCACCCCACCAAATACACAATTATTCAGCCCAAAATATCAACAGTGCCGAGGCTGAGAAACCCTGCCCTAGACCAGCTCTGTTCAACAGGAATCCAACCTGAGCCACATGCTTACTTCAGAAGTTTCTAGAAGCTGCACTAAAGGGGGGGGGGACCAGATGAAATCAATTTCAACAATAACTTCTGTTTAACTCAGTATATCTGTAATGTTACCATTTTAACGTGTAATCGATATAAAATTACTGAGGAGGTATTTTATATTTCTGTTGGTTTTTCTAAGTCTTCAGAATGCAGTGTGTATTTTTTATTTATTTATTTTTTAACGTTTATCATTTTTGAGACAGAGAGAGACAGAGCATGAACAGGGGAGGGTCACAGAGAGAGGGAGACACAGAATCTGAAACAGGCTCCAGGCTCCGAGCTGTCAGCACAGAGCCCGACGCGGGGCTCGAACCCACGGACCGTGATAGATCATGACCTGAGCCGAAGTCGGACGCTTAACCGACTGAGCCACCCAGGCGCCCCTGCAGTGTGTATTTGACACTTAAGGCACAGCTCCATCCGAACTAGATGCATTTCAAGCGCTCGGGAGGCGTGCGTGGCTCACACCTGCCATCACAGACAGCATAGACAATCTCAGCAACACAGGAGAATGGAAAGGCCCTCTTCTGACTCCGAAACGGGCTCCATGTTTCAGAACTGGTCTCTGCCTCCTCTGTGCACAAGGACCATGAGACAGAGGCAAGAAGACACTGAAAGGGGGTTTAGAACCATCTATGGCCACATCATCCTGCCCACAGGGCAAAACTCTTCTCCCTTATTATTGAAGGCAGGCATCTGCAAACTTTTTCTATAAAGGCTCAGACATGTAAATATTTTTGGCATTGTGGGCCTACAGTCTTGGTTACAATGATCTCACTCTGCTGCTGTGGTGTGAAAGCAGCCATGGACATGCTGTCTGTGAATGCGTGCGACCGTGTTCCAATAAAACTTTATTTACAAAAACAGGCAGTGGGCCGAATTTGGACCACAGGAAGGAGTCTGCCCATTTCTGATTTAGGCACTTCTTCAGAAAGGACTTCATTGTCCTCAAAGGTGAAAACCATAGCTCTGGGGTTCAGGGCCCTGAGAAAATCAACCAAGCAGGGGGCACCATTTCCACGTGGGCTGAATCTGACTGAGCTTGGGCATGAAGGGGGTGAAACCACAGTGTCAACCGATCCTGGTCAAAAACAATCTGCATGGAGTGGTTGTGAGAGGTACAAGCTCTGGAGCCAGGACACCTGGGTTCAAATCCCAACCACGCCGAGGATTAGCTGCGTGGCTCTGGACCAGTTTCTTAACCTTTCTGTGCTTCAGCTTCCTCTTCTGAAAAGTAGGCGATGGTGAAGACAGTGGCACATGCCTAGGAGGGCCATGGTGAGGATTAGCATTGCATTAGGTGCCTGATACATCATCACACTGACTCCTCAGAATATGACCCTGGGTGGGGAGGGTCTGTAGAATGTCTCCCCATTCTACAGACAAGGAAATGAGGCCTGGAGAGGGCAAGTCACTTGGCCATGCTGCAGTGGCGGAGAGGTGAATGCAGTGATGTGTGCTTTACTCAGCCAAGGGCCCTTTTGCTCCCAGATGACACTCAGCAACGTCTGGGGACATTTCCGGTTGTCACAGCTTGGTGGTGGGGGAGGGGGCAGATTTGCTGCTTGGCCATTAGTAGCGGGAGACCAGGGATGGCACTCAACATCCTACAAGGCACATGACACCCCCCCCCCCCCAAGAATTATTCCATCTACAACATCGGCAGTGCTATGAGTGAGAAGCTTTGTTCTAAATAAACTGAGTTCACTGGGGTTTCCTCACAGGCAGATGAGAATTCAAGTGCCGGGAGTCTATCTGGGAGATGTTTCCAAGAAGCATGGGTAGGCGAAGTGACACGAGAAGGCAGAGCAAAGGGCTGGTTACCGCTCAGATTACCACTATGGGCAACTGGTGCTTGATCTCCTGGGGGGGGAGGGGGCGCTCTGGGAGACATGCAGACACGCATGTCAGAGCTTTCTTACCGGGGTGGGGGGTGAGGGAGTCGGGGCGTTTATACACTAATTCCTGCCAGTCGTTGGCTGAAGGCTGCTCCAGGGAGGATCCTGGTTCCTGGACACCTCTACCCCACCCCCACCCACAGGCAGAAGGGACCCTCAGGCAGAGAGACACTAAGGATGGGAGTCAACAGGAGAGCCCGCAAGGAGGGGTGTGGGTGGGCACTGCCAGCGTCTGTTCTGCTGGCACACGGAGAGCCCCAACACACTAACGTGGACACTTCCCAAGCAAGTAAGACCTCTGGCATCCAGCCTGGCTCCCAGCAGAGCCTACAAACTATATGTTGGATGAGCCTCTCTGGGGAGCAGAGACAGGGCTTCCCGGGAAGGCAGACAGGGGGCATCTGGCCCCTCTGATCATTCGGCTCTTGGGGGTGCTGTATGAACCTGGTACCGCTGACAGGCTGGGACGGCTCCAGACCCCGAACCGGGGTAGGAACGGATGTAGTAATGAACACTTCAGGACACTCTCAGGCTCCTAGTGATGCAGAAACACGAGGCTTTGGTCCTAACTGACCATGAAGGAATGAATATATGGGTGAAGATGAGAAACCAACCTGAGCAATATAAGACCTTACCACCAAGCCTGCCCCACATCCCCAGATCCCATTGAGCGGTGAACAAAAGCCAGAGCGTGAAGCGACCCGGCACGATAGCAAAGGTAGGCTCAGAGCCATTACCCATCAAATGGAACAACAGGACTACCAAGGGTAAAATAAAACGGGGTTGACAGAAAGCACCTACAGCTTAATACTGAGTTGTTGAAACAAGACATCCACATGGTGCTTAATAAATGCTGGGACTCTGGGGCACCTCGGTGGCTCAGTTGGTTGAATCCGACTCTTGGTTTCAGCTCAGGTGGTGATTTCATGGTTCTTGAGTTCGAGCCCTGCATCAGGCTCTGCACTGAGAGCTCAGAGCCTGGTTGGGATTCTCTCTCTCCCTCTCTGCCCCTCCCCAGCTCGCTCTCTCTCCTTCTCTCTCTCTCTCTCTCTCTGTCAATAAATAAATAAACATTAAAATTTTAATAAAATAAAATAAAATAAAATAAAATAAAATAAAATAAAAGAAAAGCCAGGCCTCTGAGAACTTTCCAAATACCAGTTCATTTGATCCAAATAACACCTCCGTGGTAAAGACGACCTTAACGGTAACAGTCTCCACGAACCAAGCATCTATGTCACGGCAGTCACTGTCCCAAGTGGCAGACATATATTAGCGTCTCGTGTGCCAGGGCCTGGTGCTTTGCCTCCTGCCTTTGCTGTTTTTGACCATCATGTATTGAAGCCCTACTGTGTGTGAGACTTGATTCCAGGGACTTTACATTGATCACCTCATTATCTCACTGAATCCTGACAACAGTAGAGTGAAATAAAATACCAACAACCACATAACAGCAGCTAGCATGGACGTGTTCTGTGCCAAGGGCCTTCTCTAATTTAGTCCCCACAAGGGCCCGACGATGCAGGTGCTATGTTAACGTCCCCATCTTACAGAAAAGGAGACCAAGGCACAGAAGGGTGAAGTGACTTGCCCCAATTCAACCAGGATTCCAGAGCCCACTCACTACCCCGTGGTAATTCCTGCTCCAGGTTCACCTTTGTTAAGCTCAGTAGTGCGTGGTTCTCACTGGGGGGAAACCGAGATACTAACATCCTGGTTTCAAGTCCCTGCCCCCCCCCACCCCCCCCCCCCCCGCTGGCCCCAGAACCCAGACCACCTGTCCACAAGCCCCAAACACCTGGAGTTATTTTCATGTTCAACTAACAGGTTAGATTTCGGGGGCCCAGAGACTGGGAAGCTTACCGAATTCAGACTGCATGCCGGGATAGATGATCCTGAACACGTAATCTGTGGCCTCGTCATCTTCCTTGTCCGAAGACGTGGACTCAGCAGAACCCTGAGGGCTTCGCTTACGCAGTTTGGGAAATACTTTGCCCTGAAAGCACAATCCGAATGCATAGCTCTTGGGATACATCTGTCCCCACAGTCTGTGTACGGCCTGAGGGTCTCAGTGGGGTGTGCATGAGCCCACAAAGCCAGGTAAGGAGTCATGGGCAAGAACGACCACCCTGGGGCGCCTGGGTGGCTCAGTCAGTTGACCATCTGACTTTGGCTCAGGTCATGATCTTGCAGTTGGTGAGTTTGAGCCCCACATCAGGCTTGCTGCTGTCCGCGCAGGGCCCGCTTTGGATCTTCTGTCCCCCCCCCTCTCTGTCCCTCTCTTGCTCACACTCTCTCTCCAAAATAAATAAAACGTTAAAAAAATTAAAATAAAAAAAAGAATGACCACTCCCCACGGCTGACCCCGCCCCCATCCCAGCCTCCCTGGGGCCCCCACGGTCACTCACCTTCCCCCGCTGAGACCAGAGTGGAGGGTCCAGCTGCCCATGGGGGAGCAGCCCATTTTCCAGGCACGAGAGGAACTGCAGGAGGTGCCCCCCCTTGGGGAAGCGGAACGGCGGCCTCTGGATCCCGTCCTGGCTGACCAACACCACTGTGCCACCGCTGTCCACTGCCACCGCGACCCAGCCAGAGGAGACCCGGCAGAAAGTCACTATGGGGCATGGGATGGGGGTCCTCCCGGCAAACACATCGCCCTGGGCATGCCAAGCCAGACCCGTGGACCTGCTCCAAGGCTCTGGGAAAGGCCTGGGCAGAAGGTCAGGGGAAGTTTTTACCTTCCCAGAGCCCCTCCCATCCCACCGGCCACTGCTGCAGACTGGGAACTATGGGATATGGTCCAGAAGAATGTGGTCGCCTCCCCTGAAATCACCCACCAAGGGGAAACACCCCATGTCTCTCAAGTACCCTCTGTGCATCAACCTGACCTATTTTTGTATGGAGGCTTTCAGACCTACCCCTTCTCAGGGCAGTAGTGACTTGCTAGCATGTATTGAGCACTTACTGTATATAAGCACAGCACATGAAAGGCAGTGTGTTATTGGAATACCCAAAATAGCCCTATGAGGTCTATCTATTATTGCCTATTTTACAAATAATGAAACTAAGGCTCAGAGAGGGTACATGACTTGCTCTGGGTCGCACAGTAGAGTCTGGATCTGAACTCAGGTCTGTCTCATTGAATAAGCTTAATGTGGGGCAGCTGGGTGACTCAGGTTAAGTGTCCGACTTTGACTCAGGGCATGATCTCATGGTTCATGACTTTGAGCCCTGCATCAGGCTCTGTGCTGACAGCTCAGAGCCTGGAGCCTGCTTCGGATTCTGTGTCTCCTTCTCTCTCTCTGCACCCACCCCTCAAAAAATAAATAAACATTAAAAAGGTTTTAAATAAGATTAATGTGTCATGCCTTGGTAGAGTCCAGATCCCTTGCTTTCTACAACAGAATAGCCCTCTGCTTGTTCTGAGTGTACCTTCTTTGAGCTCCGGGTTTGAGTCGAAACTCTGGAGCTTACAGGCTGTGTGACTTTGTGCCAACCTGCTTAGAGCCCTGCTTGGCACATCATAAGCGCTCCATTAAGTGTCAGCATCAAACACCGTGGGTTTGATGCTAAGTCCTGAACCTAGAACAATGCCATGAGTAGGTGCTGTTGTGATTCCATTTTACAGATGGGGAAACCAAGTCTCAGAGAGGTGAAATCACTTGTTTGAGGTTGCACAGGTAATGAGGAGGTGGGAGCAGGCAGGGGAGCCAGAAGGAACACCCCCACCCCGTGCTCCCCTAACAGTCCCTACCTTGCTGGTGGCAGTGCAGGTATACAATCTCCTCCAGGCGGATGGTCATGGCATAGTCCCAGTAGACGCTGGAAGGGGAGGGATGGTTAGTTCCGCAGGATGCCTGCTCACTTCATCATGGGGAAGGGCCCATGAGGCCAGAAGACCACACCCATGGGCTCCTGAACCCTTTTCACTAGGACCCATCTGTCCCCAACATCTGTATTCAAGACTTCCCAGAATCTACCTTGCCTTCTTCTGGTCCCAGTACCCCAATTTTCTGAGGAACACACTTCCCTTGCTTCCATCCATGTGGCTGAGGCTGACTCCACCCACCCTCTATGCCAGGATTCCAGGAATAGCCATCTGATCCAGGCCTGGCCGATCAGCACATTCTACTGTTCCAGCCACAGTGATTGGTTCAGGGATGGCCCCATGACCCAAGCAGAATGAATGAGACTCAGTTGTTGGATTTATGCCTCTCCAAAATATCAACATTAAAAGTTTTCTGCCCGGGGGCACCTGGGTGGCTCAGTAGGTTAAGCGTCTGACTTCAGCTCAAGTCATGATCTCGTGGTTTGTGAGTTTGAGCCCTGCGTCGGGCTCTGTGCTGACAGCTCGGAGCCTGGAGCCTGCTTCAGATTCTGTGTCTCCTTCTCTCTCTGCCCCTCCCCCACTTGTGCTCTGTCTCTCTCTATCAAAAATAAATAAATGTAAAAACAAATTTTTTTTAAATTAAAGAAAAATAGTTTTCTGCCCAGGGGTGCCTGGGTGGCTCAGTAGGTTAAGCGTCCAACTTCGGCTCAGGTCATGATCTCACTGTTCGTGGGTTCGAGCCCTGCATTGGCTTGGAGCCTGGAGCCTGCTTCAGATTCTGTGTCTCCCTCTCTCTCGGCCCCTCCCCTGCTCACACTCTGTTTCTCAGAAATGAATAAACATTAAAAAACAAGTTAAAAACAAAGTTGGGGCACCATGGTGGCTCAGTCAGTTAAACCTCCAACTTCGGCTCAGGTCATGATCTCATGGTTCATGGGTTTGAGCCCTGCATCGGGCTCTGGGCTGACAGCTCAGAGCCTGGAGCCTGCTTTAGATTCTGTGTCTCCCTCACTCTGCCCCTCCCCTTCACACTCTGTCTCTCTCTGTATCTTAAAAATGAATAAAAGTTAAAAAAAAAATTAAAAACAAAAAGGTTTCTGCCCACACAATCCTGGGTGTAAGTCCAAATAGCAAACAGGGCCTTTGGGTTGTGCTATTTGACAGAAGACACTTCTGTGTATGGAGAGCCCCTGAAAACCCTTTGAGTTCTGGGAAGATCATGTTGTCCAGGCCTCTCATTTGATAGAAGGGGAGACTGAAGCCCAGAGACAGGGAGAGACAGACACACCCCAAATCTTCCAGCAGGATGAGAACCAAGCAAGCACTTGGGCCTAAAACGTACACTTATCCATACACCTGTTTTATTGTGGTCTCCTTCAGTGTAAGGTAAATACAGTGGAAGCTCCGAGAGGGTAAAGATTTTCCTCTCCTTCTGTTCATCTGCTATGTTTCTTGTATCCAGTACAGTGCCTGGAATGTAGCGGGTGCTCTGTTCAGATCTGATGACTGAATCCGGTAACTTCCCTGCTTTGCTTCACAGAGATTATCTAAGCACCTACTTTGTGCTAGGATCTGTGGCAGCTGCCAAAGAGAAGACATGAGTAAGACAGGTGCCTTGCCTTCACGGAACTGAGGTCTAGAAGCAACAGCTGATATACAAATAGGCACAGATTTATTACGTGTCCGCGATTCTATAAATGCTACGAAGGAGGTTCAGGGTTCCGTGTGATCCAGATTCAGCTGGGAGGGGTTGCGGAAGGCCTGAGGTTTAAGATGAGTCCGTGGAAATAATGCCCCAGGCCAAGGGCATCTCCTGGGTCCCACGTTGTTCCTCGGTGAGGGCTTCTTGATCAAAAACTCTGGAGTCTAGCTAGAGCTGAATTATATGGCTCAGCCTAGAACCAACTCTACCTCCCACTGACCGTCTCTGAAGACAGATGGCCGCCTCTGCACAGGAAGTGGCTTAGAGAATGGTATTAATCACACCCAGGCCTCGTGTCACTCACACTGAAGCTTAACATGAAACAGAACACAAGAACAGTGTTCTGGTTATGTTCCTTGAAAGGAGCCCTTATTTTATATAAAGCTGCCAAGACTCCTCAAGCTGAAATAATCAGGTTGAGCCTTCCCTGTGTTTGGGCTCCTCCTAGGGCCATCCCTAATTGTGCGGGAACACACAGGATTGTAGCAGGGGACCCTTGGTTTCCGTGTGTCTTCGGCGTGTGACTCCAAAGCCTTTGCTGAGTCTTGAAAATCCCAGGGTCACAGGAGACACAACCCTGGACCAGATGCCCACCAACCAACACCTCCAGCTTTCCTCCCTTACGGAGTGATGGGAAGGACGGCAGCAGATGGGGAATATTTGCCATTTGCAGGCTCCCAAGCTCTTAATTAAGATTTTTCCCTTTGGGTGGTGTTTGACCAGGGCCTGCCTAATTCCCGTATTAGATTCTAAGATTCTTCTAGTTGGTCTCCAGATCCTCCTAATGAGTTACCCATAAGGCCATAGCTGCAGGGGTCTGGCCCAAGTGGCCGCAACAACCAGACAGAGCAGCGGGCTGGGGCAGGACACAAAGGACAGAGCACACACTTCCCTGTGCCAAAGGGGGAGAAGGACCCGGCGCCCTACCTCTTCTCATAGTCCAGGTCCCCCATCGACCCGTTCATCAGCTGGTTAGGCGTCCATTTCAAGGTCATGACGTCAGCTGTCTGGTGTAGAGACAGGTACCCTGGCACGGCCTCCATATCATCCCTCTGCAGAGAGAGGAGGGCATAGGCTTGGTCAAAGTGCCAGAGTCACAGTGGTCATAGGCCCTGGGCCGTCTGACTCAAGGAGGCATAACCAGATCCAAGGGGTTGGGTCATGCCCTCCAAGGCTACGACCATTTGGAAGATCCTGTACCTCCTTCCAGGGGGCCATGCTAAGCAAAGCAGTCTGCAGCCAACCACCCAGGATGGGTTCTAGAGATGCAGCTCTGAGAGCTGCCCCCTGCACTTTCACACTCCCACCCACCCCCCAACCAAGGTCCAGGAAGCCCTGCTGCAAGGGCAGAGCCGGGGACTCTTTAGAGTCAGGAAGGGGCTCTATCCCTCTTTAATACCACGCTCTCCTTTTTAAAACAACGTTTTAGGGGTGCTTGGGTGGCTCAGTCGGTTGGGCGTTGGACTTCGGTTCAGTTCATGATCTCACAGTCCATGAGTTCGAGCCCCGCGTCAGGCTCTGTGCTGACAGCTCGGAGCCTGGAGCCTGCTTCAGATTCAGTGTCTCCCTCTCTCTCTCTGCCCCTGCCCCCGCTTGCACTCTGCCTCTCAAGATAAAATAAAGACATAAAAAATTAAAATAAGTAAATAAATGTCTTATTTATTTATTGTGTGTGTGAGAGAGAGGGAAGAAGGGTAGAAGAAGAGGGAGAGAGAGAATCCCTGGCAGGCTCCGTGCTGCCAGCGCAGAGCCCAACGCAGGGCTTGAGCTCACAAACCATGAGATCATGACCTGAGCTGGAATCAAGTCAGACGCTCACCTGACGGAGCCACCCAGGCGCCCCAACACCACCCTCTCCTTGACAGGAGTCATTTACCTGGCATCATTTTGGCCAGTCTTAAGGGAGAACAAGAGGGCAGCCGAGTTCTATGCCCCAACCACAGATGTTATCCTGAATCTCCTCCTCCAAACACCCACACCATACTCACTGCCCAGCAGCCTGACCCTCTGTGTTCCCCATGAGCCTGCAGAACTTCTCAGCGGCTCCCTCTGCTTTATCCCAGGTGGGGTGTGTGTGTGGGGGGGGGTCTCTCCAAGCCTCACAAATAAAGGACGCAAATTCACCTCAACGACATGTGGAAATGGACAGCCAACATTTACCGAGCACCTAGCATGTCTCAGCTTTACCCACACTGTCTCAAGTTAGCCACTCGTGCCTGCAGCCCCATGACGGAGCACTGCTGCCCTGGGTCATGAACGTTTTCCATGTTTTCCTGTACCTGAAGTGTGGATGTATCTTACAGCAGGTGGCATCTCACCATCGTGGCACAGTGGTCATTGCCTGACCTCCTGCAAACTCGGTCCTAGTTGTTCCTATGTTGTTACTTCACATGCGGAGAACAGGTGCTATTTTAAACGTCTTCAGAAAGATTAGACGGTGAGTCATCTTCGACTTCAAAAGTTTTTGTGTATGCAGAAACATGGGCAGCAGAGCAGTAGAGCACTGATTTGATATTGGCAGAGGAGACACATTATTCACCACTACAGCCATGCCCACAATTCCAGATGGCCTTGCAGAGCAACAACCAAGGACATGCACTTGTGAGAAACGCTGGGCCTCCTACACTCCTGATCAGAGGTCAGCAAGCTTTTTGTATAAAGGGTCAGACGGGGAGTAATTTTGGTTCTGTGAGACATACAGACTCAGGTGCGACCACTCAACTCTGCTGTTACAGTGTGAAAGCAGCCATACACGATAGGTAATGGGCACGGCTCTGTTACAATAAAACTTTATTTGCAAAAACAGGTGGAGCGCTGCATTGGGCCCATGGGTTATAGTGTGTTGACCCCTTCTTTGGATGGAACAGTAAACAGTATTTGGGGGTGCTTGGGTGGCTCAGTTAAGTGTCTGACTCTTGATTTCGGCTCAGGTCACGATCCCAGGGTCATGGGATCAAGCCGCACATCGGGCTCTGTGCTGGGCACGGAGCCTCCTTGGGATTCTCTCTCTCTCTCACTCTCTCTCTCTCTCTCTCTCTCTCTCTTTCTCTCTCTCTGTCTCTGTGTGCAAGTGCACATGCTCTCTCTCTCTCTCTCACAAAGAAAAAAAAAGAAAACAGTATTTACTAGAAAAATACAAGCAGTGATGACTCTAAGTCAAAAACTGATATAGAACATTAAACCCTGAAATGTGAAGAAATTTTAGGACTGTCTTAACTAATGAATGTCAGTTATAAGTTCCCTTATGCATAGTTAAAAAAGCAATGTATGATTTAAAAAAAACCCTTTTACTTTTTTTTTTAAGTTTATTTATTTACTTCGAGAGAGAGAGAGTGAGCTGGGAGGGGGCAGAGAGAGAGAGGGAGAGACAGAATCCCAAGCAGGCTCCACATTGCCAGCCTAGAGCCTGATGCAGGGCTCGATCCCACAGACCACGAGACCATGACCTGAGCCAAAATCCAAGTCGGACACTTCAACCACCTGAGTCACCCAGGCACCCCTAAAAAAAAGCCAAAACTCCTTTTATCCAAATCAAAGAGCTCAAAGAACTCTTTCAAAAAGTGTCAAAATTTCCAAGTAATGAGAAAACATCTTCTAGAACTTAGTATCGTTTTTTTACTTCCTGATGGTTATGTTTAAAAATGGAGCATCTTAAATTCATAGCTTCTTAGATGTGAGGAGGTAGGATCTTGTACCCATTGTGATGTGGACATTAAGGCTCACAGGGAGAAGTGACTCGCTCAGGGTCACCCCGTGATCACAACTGCGACCACAGAGCTAGAGCAACTGGCAGCTTCCTCTGCTTCCTCCCAGCTGAGCCCAAACACCACACTGATCCACACAGTCTCAGGAAGGAAAAGGCAGAGGGGTATCTACTCCTTGAGGGTAGGGGTTTCGTGTGCCTGGCTCACCACCCATCTCTGGGGCTTGCACCAGCCAGGCCTAGAGGTGATTGATAAATGATTCAACTCCCACATCGGGCAGCCTGAATTCAAAGCATGACTCTGCCACTTACTCCCCCCTGTGCACATCTCAGCGTTATCATCTTGGATGACACTACTTGCATCAAATAGTTGCTGGGAGCTTTAAATGAGTTAATATAGTTAAAAGCACTTATGGTGCTTGACACAAAGAAAGCACTCCATAAATATCAACTGTGAAGGGGGCGCCGGGGTGGTTCAGTTGGTTGAGCGTCTGACTTCAGCTCAGGTTGAGATCTCACAACTCGTGAATTCAACTCTGCATTGGGCTCTCTGCTGTCAGGGTGAAGCTCACTTCGGATCCTTCGTCCCCCTCTTTCTGCCCCTCCCCCATGCATGTTCTCTCTCAAAAATAAACATTTTAAAAAATATCTCAACCATGAAGATATTTATCCTGATATCCCAAGCATCCAGCACAAGGAAAGCTCAGTATAAGTACTTGCTGAATGAGTGAGTGATAACAAAAGAGAATGGATGGATGGACAGCTAGGTGGACAGGTGGGTGGAGAGATGGACTGGAAAATA
The DNA here is from genome assembly GCF_023721935.1 of Panthera uncia. Classification (NCBI taxonomy): domain Eukaryota; kingdom Metazoa; phylum Chordata; class Mammalia; order Carnivora; family Felidae; genus Panthera; species Panthera uncia. Next base: position 15,802 of record NW_026059775.1, on the reverse strand, counting down.
AATGGATAATTAAATAGATGGATGGACAAATGGATGGATGCAGGTGAAGATGGGTGGATGGATGGATGGATGGGTAGGTGGAAGTAAACATGGGTAGGAAGATGGATGGATGGATGCGTGGATGGATGTAAAGATGAGTGGATGGATGGATGGATGATGTAAAAAAGGATGGATGAATGGATGGGTGGGTGGATGGAAGTAAACATGGGTAGGAAGATGGATGGATGGATGGCTGGGTGGATGGATGGATGGATGGATGGATGGGTGGATGGATGGATAAATGGATGGATGGGTAGATGGATGGACGGAAGTAAACATGGGTAGGAAGATGGATGGATGGGTAGATGGATGGATGGAAGTAAACATGGGTAGGAAGATGGATGGATGGCTGGGTGGATGGATATAAAGATGGATGGATGGATGGATGGATGGATGGATGGATGGATGGATGAAAACATGGGTAGGAAGATGGATGGATGGATGGATGGGTGGATGGGTGGATGGGTGGATGGGTGGATGGATGGATGGATGGATGGATGAAAACCTGGGTAGGAAGATGGATGAATAGGTGGGTGGATGGATGGATGGATGGGTAGAAGTAAAGATAGGTAGGTAGGTGAATGGATGGATGGATGGATAGAAGCAAATGTTGTCATATGGATGAATGGATGGAGAGATGGAGATGTGGATAGATGGATGGATGAATGGATCAGCAGCCTGGAACAAGAGGGAACTCCTCCTGTACAAACGGAAGCCAGACCCCCTGTGGAAGATCTGGGTCCCAGATATCTCTCACCGGCTGAACCAGAACGTTGTTCTTGCCATAGAGGAGCGTGGCCCGGGAGTTCTGGTGCAGGGACTCAACATAGTCACGGGCAGAAAGGGATGGTCGGTCGTCCATGCTGCCACTTGAATGTCTCTTCTGGATCTGGCAGGGTGAGGGGAGGTGGAGGGTGAGGCCTGCGGTGACCCTCAATGTCCCACTGCATTCTCCACCTCCACACCAAATCTGGCACTGAGCCCAACTCCCTCCCAAGGCCCCAGAGTCCACCCCTACTCACACAGAGGGCTGGACGCTTGGTGGGTGAGTCCTGCCGCAGGTGCGAGCTGTGGATGCGGTGCCTCTGGACAAGCTCGTCGGCTGAGGGGTCAGTCCAGAAGTGATCTGCAGTCTTCATCTTGGTGTACTCCAGGGCACAGGGCCCCACTGTGGAGCATACAGGGGCTGGGAATCCATAGCCCTGAAAGTCCACCCTCCTGTCTACCCCCAGATGGGCCACCACCTTCACTGCCTCTCCCCTCCAGCCAGTGAGTATGCCCCAGGGTCCTGCTAAGGAGAGTCCAGCACAAGACCCTGAGAGCAAGAGCCAGGGAACAGGTAAGTTTTGATGGAGAAGGCTAGAGGGAAACGAGAGAGGCCCTTAGGAGATGCACCAGTGAGCCAACATCAGAGATCCAGATGAAGCTCAGAGCCCTGGACCACTTACCCAACAAAGACGCAAGGATGGGGCCATCCACCGGGTCCATCAGGAGGGCTTCCTTCTCATAGTATTTACTAGTAAGAGAAAAGGACAGGCAGGTCTGGATGGTAACCAGCAGAGGGCGCACAATTGACACTGACCTGATGCTTAAGAGCAGACTGAGTTCAGCCTCCCTCTTGTTACCCAGTTAACGCTGTAAGCCTCAAATGTCCCATCTGTAAAATGGGGGTAATAAAAACATACATCCTAGGGCCGTCAGAAGGACTTTAGAGGGGCACCTGCATGGTTCAGTTAAGTGTCTGACTCTTGATCTCAGCTCAGGTCTTGATCTCAGGGTCGTGAGTTCACACCTCACATTGAGCTCCATGCTGGGTGTGAAGCTTACTTAAATTTAAAAAAAAGAAAAAGGGACTTTTGAAAGAGACAACAGATGTGGGCACTTAGTACCATGCTTGGCACTAACTGCTTAATACATGGCTGTGATACAGCCTTAATGAGAGTAACAGGAATAGTAATTAGAAGGCTGCTTCTGGCTGCTTCTATCAGCTTCTATCACATCTTCCATTTCAGGCGCCAAGTGGCTTGGGAGCTCAGATGATGTCAGCTCTTCTAATATTATTGAGGCAATAAAAGGCTTTTTAGCTGTGGCGTGTACGGAAAAGCTATATTAACAGGACTTCCTGCGCGGATAACTATGTGGATGACGCTGGCCTGACGTGCTCGCAAGCGCCCCCTGGCTTCTGGCTCTTCAAAATAACTTGTCATATGGGCAAGACAATGTTTGTGCTGAGTGTTTTTGGGTTTTGCTTCTTTGTTTGAGTTGTTGTGTAGTGCCTCCTAATTCTCTGCAAACTCCTACAAGCTAGGAACCGAATTTTAGAGTTGGAAAGGACCTTGTTCTACCTTCCCAAGGGATGTCAGGCTCAGAGAGGGTAAGTGACTTCTTGGAGGCCACAGAGCAGGTGGATGCAAGCTATACCCAGCCAGCTTGGGTGTTCCCATCCTACAGCAGGGGTCGAAGAACACAGGATCTGCAGCGAGGCAGACTGAGTGGGAGGCCAGGTCGGCCACTCCCACTCTCACTGTGTGTCCCTGGGCATGTGACGACCACCCTCTCTGAGCTTTAGTGTCCTCAGCTATAAAATGACAAGAATGACAGAACTCACCTGCCCAGGTTGTTGGGAGGATTAAATATTGACCTGCTTTTACAGCAACAGCACAGACTCTGACACCAGGGAGTTCTTGCTAAGGGGTGGCAACATCACTGTAATTTGACCCCAGAGGAATCTTCTATCCACCAGGATATCGGCTGAAGCCGAACGGACATGCTCTGTGCATCCTCAGCAGCAAGTTTATCCATTTTGGTGTCAGATCTGAAGGTAAAACTTCAAGGCACTTTCCACTCTGCCACTCAGTCTCTATGCTGAAAACCAGCACCGTTGCATGATCATAAACCCTGGAAATAGTACCTTAAAAACTAGCAGGGGGGACTGGGGGCAAGATGTGACCATCGAGGGTAGCTCGAGGGAGCTTCTTTGGGGTGGTAGGTTTCACTGGAACAGTTCTATGTTGTGACTGTGGTGTTGGTTATACAGAATTACAGACTGTATTTATACTATGAGTATAATACATATACATATGTAATTTTTATTAAATAGTTAAATAATATATATTTAATTAAATAATACATATATGTATTTATACTGAATTTAACTATGCTAAAATTCCATAGAACTAGACAGAAAAAAATGAGTGTACATAAAGACTAGTGAAATCCAAATAAAGCATGTAGTTTAGTTAACAGTATTGTACCAATGTCAATTTCCTGTTTTGGTATTTGTACTATGGTTATGTAGGATGTGATCACTGAGGGCAGGCGAGAACTCTTTGCGCTAATGTTACAACTTCTATGTGAATCAAAAAAATAAAAAGTTTAGACAAAAAAAAAATAAAGAGATAGTTTGGCATTGCTGCTCAAATAAATTACTCATTCCTTCTACCGACTCATTCAGCAGAAAACACAAGGTCATATGCCAAAGGCAAGAGCTCCGGAGGCCCGCACCCTGAGGGCACGGGGCAGAGACGTATCACATTTTACTAGAAGGTGAAGAGATTAATTGGACTCCAGAGCCTGGATTTCTTCCAATTTGTCTCCTGCCTCCTGGCTTTGCACCTGCTATTCCCTTGGCTGGGAACACTCTTTTCCCTACCCACTTCACCGGGTTAATGCCTACGTGCCCTTCAAACTGATGATTAACTGCCATGTCTTCTAGGATTCTTTTCCTGACCACCCAGAGGAAGTTAAACACCACCCACCTGACTTGGAATACTCACCACATATTACCACAATTACTATTTTCCTGTTTTCCCTGCAACTATGTGAGGTTTGTGAGAGGAAGGACTCTGCTCTCTCCTTTCATATGTATTTTCCTAGCAAACAGGCAAAGAATAAAAGGTAATCATAATACCTACTGCATGTGAAGATGTGGTTAAACAGGCACTTTCATATACCGGGAGATGAGGAGATTCTCAGATAGTTCCCTCATCGTGTTTTCTCCTTCCCACTCCCCCTGTCTATCTCTCTCTCCCCATCTGTCTATGGCTGGAAGGAGTGTTAGCCATGAAGAGTCTCAGGTTATACAAAAGCCCACATTCTTCACTGGCTCCTCTGTGCTCTTAGCATAATATCCAAGCTCTTAACATGACAGTTAAGACCAACGTATCTCCAACATCTCAGTTACTGCCTGGCACATGGTAGGTGCCCATTAAATATTTACTGGATGAATGAATGCATGGATGAATGCTTGCCAAGAGTACTCACAGTCTAAAACCTTTACACCAGGTTAATCTGAGCTAGAATAGAAAATGTAAAAAAAGTATCATACATTCCAAAAACACTGTGTACTCACTAACTCCCCTTCTCACCTCTTCTCCAGAATGGCAACAATCCCTGTCCCATTTATTAAAAGAGCAGCAGAGACACAGAGAAGCTACATGACTCTTCTAGGACCACAGTTAGCAAGTAGACTGTAGGCTTAATGCATGGGAGGAAAAAGATCCCTAAGATTGCAAGATCCTTGTTCCTCAGTCCAAATTTGAAGATCCTATATTATCAGGAAGTACATGAATAGTCCCAGGTTCTAAGCTGAGCTCATTTAGAGGCAAACATCCAGAAGGCCTTTATCTAACTGCTTTCAAATCAAGTGCACGTCAACAGGAGAGAAAAGAAAGTTGCTTTGTGCCATAGGGTGCAGTTCCCAAAATGGCCAGAAGGTGGCGCCAGAGCACGCCACGGCGGCTGCTCTTTCTCACTCACCTGCTGTTTTCCACCAGGTAATGCACAATTTTGTCCAGGACCTTCTCAAACAAAGCAGTGCGGATCCACAGGTGCTTGATGGCAAGTGGGGACAGGCTGGGCAGCTTCGGCAGCTTCCGCACATTCTCCTGGAGGCCCTGAATCTGGTTTCGCCTTCAAGACCAGTACAGAAGGAGGAGGAATATTTGCAAAAAAGGAGATCCAACAGGACCAATGTGCAAACAGCAAAATGCCCAACCTCTCTAGGGAATGAAGGAACGGCAACTAAAACAACAACAAAAGCCCACATTGCTCCTGGCAAGTGGGTGACATGTTGAAAAAATGAGAACACCCAGTGAGTGTGAAGATGCGATAAAACAGACACCTTCATATACTGTTGATGGGCAAGCCAGATTCTGATAGCGGTACTTCTCTTCATCTCTCTCTCTCATTCCCTCTATCCCCTTCCCTCTCTCATGAATGAGCGATTGCATGAATGAAATGAATGGCTCTCCCTTACCACCTGGCATGGGTATCTCTAATTCCTCCATGAGAAAGTCATTCCCGATATTACGGAAGGCCCATGGAAATCGCTCCCTTTCGGAAGTTATCAGCAAACACTTGGGAATTTAGCATACGGACTGGAAGGCACCTTGAAGACCAAGTGGCTGAGGAGTCTGATTCCGAAAGGGAGCCGGTGACGCTAAGTCCACAGCCTTGCCCGTCCCACAGTTCTGGCCAGCAGCTCTGGGCCGGCACAGCCTGCAAGGGAGGGAAAGGACCATCTCCCACCCGCTGAGGTGGAGTGATCACCCACGGCACACACAGCATGTGCGCCTCTCTCTCCCTTCTCTTGCCCGTCACACACACGGCGAATCAATCCACACATTCTTTCCCGGGAAGCCCAATCACGGCTCCGGGATCTTTCACAACAAGGTCCTGTGGGCGGCTGCTAGCACCAACGGAAGCTGAAACCTCTTTGCCAGCCCTGACCAGGCTCCAGACCGCGGCTCTGGCGTAGAGTCAAACTGTGCGGTCGGGACTCTGGTGGGAGGTTCTCGCGTACATGCCCTCAGGCCCTGAGCCCTCCCCCCAGGAAATCAGCCCTCCAGGCGTGTGAGTGAAGTCACCATCCCCCTTGTTGTCTCAGTGTCAGTATCTGGTCCATGCAGATGGAGACCACAGTAGTTTCATTAAACTTGGTCTTCCTGCATGTGGAATGGGTTTGGCTAACAGCAGACACTCATTCAACAATCATTTCTTGAGCATTTTACCAGGTGCTGGGCACTGTCCAGACACTGGGGACAAAATGGGGAATAACAGATTTTAGTGGCCTGTTTTCGTGGAGTTCAGAGCCAAGGAGGAGAGATAGACAACAATCAAGTAAAAAGTACACAAAGGAATGAATAATTAGAGGTGATGATAACCACAGGAGAGAAATACACAGAGTGATATGTAAGAGAAATGGGGTGAGGGTTGGAGTTTATCCTTAACTGGGGGAAAGCCTGAATGATGACAAGGCACCAGCCCTGGAAGATGAGGCGTGTGAACCGGGTGGTAGGTAGAGCATGTGCAAAGGCCCTGGGGTAGGAGAGTCTGGCGGGTTTGAGGAGCGAAAGCAGAGTGCAGACAGTGCCAGGAGGTGCGGGTTCTGGCAGAGCTCAGGGAGGAGCCTGGACTGTCCCCTGCGGGAACGCTCCAGCCCATACCCCATGCTCCGCACTCACGCGCTCTCCATCAGCTGTTCCAGGTCCTGCACCTTGCGGCTCAGCTCTTCGGCCGGTGGGAAGTTCTTGCCCACTTTCATGAAGAGAGCTGCAATCTTGTTGCTGCGCAGAAAGCCAGCCGCCCGCCGCCGCAGCCCATGCAGGACGCAGGCCTCTACAGCCGCTGCAGGGACACAATGGTCAGCAGGCCCTGCCCTACCCGTGCTCCCCAGCACCCAGCCCAGCCCAGGTCTTCAGCCACACAGAGGCGCCTTGGAGAGCGGGGCGCCCCAGAATCGCGAAATCCACGAAAGCATCAAAGGAAAATCACGTACGTCTCTCTGCCTTCCACTCCCTCAAAAGGGAGGAGGAGAGCTTAGCAGTTAACCTGTGTTTGCTGCCCGAGGTCAGACTGTGTTCATATCCTCTCCCAGACACTAACCAGCTGCGTGACCTTGGGCAATGACTTCCTCTCTCTGTGTCTCAGTATCCTCATCTGTGAAATGGGGATAGTACGAACAGGCATCTGACATGGTTGCAGCAAGCGAGGTGGGGAAAATGCATGGCAAGCGCTTCACATAGTTGGGCACAGAGTGAGCGCTTTAGGGATGTTAGCTATTACTCCTGTCAGTGAGGGAGGGGAGGCTGACCACAGGACTGGTGGGCTTTATCTGGGCTGAAGAATCACATGATCGTCACCACTACTGTGATTCCAGGAACAGCTAACATTATGGATGCCATTCCATCTCTGCCACAGCCAAGGAAGAAAGGAACGCCATCTCCATTTCTCAGATGTGGAAACTGAGGCCCTAAGAGGGGAACTGAATTGCCCAGGGCCACCCAGACGAGCTGGGATCCAAACCCAGGTCTGAGCCCAAAGTGTGCTCACAACACTTGTGCCGCCACAACGGATCTGAAGAGAGAGGACTGTCATCATCTTCCCATGTCTGTGTTTCCCCTGGACACCCCGCCCAGCCCTGCTCAGAGCAGGAGACCTGGGCAGTAGCCTGGGCTCTATCACTAACTTGCTATGTGACCTCAGGCAAATCGCTTTCCCTCTCTGGGCCTTAGTGTCTTCCCCCCCCCCCCCCCCCCCCGGGAAACAGTCCCTGTGCAGGCCATTCTGATGGCCCCAGTCTTATTTCTGGTACTTTCAGCAGCACTTTATTGAGTATTTTTTTATCTTCTGTCTTACACAGCAGACTGGGAGGGAGCTCACTCTGGTATATCATAGGAGCATAATCGATGTTGATGGAAAAACTGAGCATATTATAAGAGCTACTCCTTATTGGGTATCTGCTGGGTGTGAGACCAGTGTTAAGGTTTACCTTACCTAATCCTTGTGGAAAAAACCCAAGAAGTGAGCGTTCTAGTTACTGTGACTCCACAGAAGGAATACTCCAGCAGTCTGAGGGTTAAGAGCCTGGCCAAGGTTATGTTGCACACAAGGAGAAATACTGAGAGGTTTGGTGCAATTGCTTGTCTTGGTTTATTTTTGTTGGCAATTATTTGACTTTTTTCAAAACGTTATGATTATAGTTTTTCTTTTAAGGACGGTCCACGCCCAACGTGGGGCTTGAACTCACAACGTTGAGCTCCAGAGTCACGTGCTCTACTGAATGAGCCAGCCAGGTGCCCCAGCGATTACTTGGCTTTGAACGGATGCCCACCCTACTGCCTAATCTGCCCATGGGTTTAATATATTCTGGGTGAGCCTCTCTGAAATATCTTCATTTTTGCTTGCACACACTACACTTTTGTTTAGACTGCAATAAGTTAATTAACTGTTCAAGCACTGGAGACATGCCTCGAGTCTTTCTGACAATGGCTCGTAAGGCACAATGGAGCAGAGACACCACAGGGAGCCCCTGCAGGCCTCACCCTGCAGTAACATCACCCTTCCTCCCTCATCCAAACACTGGGGTTGGAGTTAGAGAATCATGATTTTTATCCCATTCTATTCCTCTAAATCTTCAACAGGTGAGCATGGTCGCACACTCTGAAGTATGCCTACTATTTTCTTTGCAAATAAAGATGCCCAGGATAAAAAAAAAATTAGCATATGTACATTCTCATGTTAACATTTATGCGTATATACACATGTACATATGCAGACTTATATATATATATATATACACCTATATATACACATACAAGTATATAAACACACACACACACACATATATATGTAATTTAAATAAACATATCTCACTTTCAAAAGAAATTTGGGGGCGCCTGGGTGGCTCAGTCGGTTAAGCGTCCGACTTCGGCTCAGGTCATGATCGCATGGTTCATGGGTTCGGGGCCCGCATCAGACTCTGTGCTCACAGCGTAGAGCCTGCTTGAGATTCTCTCTGTCTCTCTTCCTCTCTCTCTGCCCTCTCTCTGCCCACACATTCTCTCTCCAAATAAACTTCATTTTCTTTCTTTTTTTTTTTTTTTTTTTTTTGCCAAGGTCACCCAACAAACAAATGGCAGAGGAGGGATTTGAACCCAGGTCTGCCTGGCTGCAAAGGGGCTAAACTGATAGCAGTGGGCTCCCAGGTCACAGCATGTGCTCCCATGGGTAGTGCCTCCAGCCATCTGGATGAAGCTGAGGGCCGACCAGGTCTCCTCGCTCTGGCCTCTCCTCGGAGCCAAGAGCGCGAGAGGGGAGATACAGCACGTCCTCCATTGCGAGACACTCCAGTCATGGAATGAAAAGGTTTTCAGGCAGAAAGAAACATTCCTGCTTATACATACACATGGATTAGAAGCTGAACCCTGACTGTGGGGACACGTAAAACATGTGTCTGTAGCCATTGTGGAAGGACAGTTAAGAACCTGGCAGCACGGTTATTTATTTCTGGAATCTTGTGAGCACAGCTGGTTCAAGGATACAAGTTAAGCTCCGAGCCCTAGGCCTGCCTCCTCTGCTGAGCCAGCTGGACATGATCCCTTAGGATGGATCAATGGCTCCCGATTCCCTATGTCTTTAAAGCCCATCCATCCTCCCCCTTCATTTGGCAACAGCCACAGGCAGGGTGAGGAAAGGGTGCAGAGTCTGTCGTCAGATGCGAGACCAACGTCATTAGGGAGATGGGTAGCTGTGAACTGAGCCCACACGAGGGGAAGGCAGTCCCTCCAGCGTCAGCAGTGACTAACTCTTGCTGGCTATACAGGCCATTCTTCCTTTCTTCTCTCGACTTCTCCGTGGTTCCAAATTCCCTCACAGAGACCCCCCGGGGATCCAAAAATACCTTCAGAGTCACAAAGTCAAAACACGGTGTGAGAATCCTTGCACAAAGACGCCACTCCCCCAAGGCAGCCCACAGAGAAAGAAGCCCCTTTCCAGGTCAGGGTCCACGGACTCACCACAGAAGGAGATGATGTGGCTGCTGTCCTCGTGGACGAACTTCCGTGTGACTGCCTCCTCCATGATCTGCTTCACCTGGAAGGGCAGAGGCAGTTGGACGGGGAGACCCAAATGCGACCCAGGGTGCGGTCATCCCCAAGGGCCGTGTCGTCCTTCCTGGCCCTCTGAGGCCATCTGGGGTGCTTTGATAACTTCTCTCCTTCCATGCCCTCCTCATGGCGCCTTCTGTAAGTCTGAGGCCTGGGGCCTGTGAGAGCATCATGTTTTACTGAATTATTTCTTCAGGCCCTCTGCCTAGCTGGTTCTTCTCAGGTGTCACACGAAATGTCATCTTCCTTGAGCCCCTTATCTGACACAGCCCTCCCCTGACACCACTCACACCTCGTTACAGTCCCTTCTGGGTACATATGCTATTCCTGTCCTGTTTACTTGCTTACTATTACCTTCTTCTAAGATATAAATTCCCTGAGGCCAGGGCCTCACCTATCTTGTTCACTTCTGTATCCATAGAGACCAAAACAGTGCCTGGCACATAGCAGGTGCTCAATAAATATTTTTGGAAGCAGGGAAAGAAAGAAAGAAAGAAAGAAAGAAAGAAAGAAAGAAAGAAAGAAAGAGAGAGAGGGAGGGAGGAAGGAAGAAAGAAAAAAAGAAAGAAAGAAAGAGAAAGAAAGAAAAAGAAGGAAGGAAGGAAGGAAGGAAGGAAGGAAGGAAGGAAGGGGAAACAAGTATATAAAAGAATCAGGAAGGTATAGTGATAAATCAGGCCTGGAATCTAGCAGCTCTGGGTTCCAATCCCTGCTCAGGCACCTACCAGTTGGGTCTGTGACCTCAATTTGGGAAACCGAGGCTCAGCAAAGTGAAGCAAACTTGCCCAGAGAAGTAAAGCTAGCCCAGAGCAGACACCAAATTCCAGGCTGTCTGACTCCCTGGGGGTGTGTTTTCCTACTATCCTCACACGCTCAACAAATCTTTTTTGAGCGCCCCTGATGCACCAGGAGTGAGGGACACAGTGCTGAAAGGGCAGCTGTGCCTCTGCTCACAGAGATGACTCTCCAGTGGCCTGAACACCCTTCTGCTTTGCTGGATTCTGGCCCCCAGTCTGCCCAGCGTCACCATGGGGCTTTAGCCATGCATTTCTCCTCTCTAGAGGCTCAGTTTCCCCACCTTGAGGTTGAGGAGGCCAAGAGAGATGACCTCAAAGGCCGGTCCCAGCTCTGCATCGCCAGGGCTGCGACATGGGGTAACAGGAGCAGTTCTGAATCCAACCCCCTCCATGAGCAGCCGCTCCCTTCCTGGCTGCCCCGTGGCCTACTCAGCCTCAGCCAGGCCATCTCAGCAGTGCACCCACCGGAGAGCGATCACAGGCTCTCCATGCCCCTCTCCCCTTCCTTGCAGTTGCCTCCTGGAGGGGAAAACAGAACTCAGAGCATCCCTGGCCATGCCCTGCAGTGTCTGCCCCACACAACCGAGTCAGCACTCACCCCGTGAACAGCGCTGACCTCTGAGCTAAGTGAGCTCTAAGCTGGGCTTCGTCAGCAGCATTTCCAAGTCTGAAAACTACCTAGCCAGACCCCTGGAATCAGCCCTGTTTACAGGTGTGGAAACTTGAGGGTCGGGAGGCAAACTGGCCTACTGAAGGCCACAAAGCTAGGAAGCCATGGCTGGACTTTTGGCTTAGGACTTTTTTTTCCCCCCATCTCAGCTCCAGGTGCCATATCCTGGCCACTGTGGCTACTGATTGTGTTTCCACAGTCAAATCACATCACCTCTCTGAACCTTAGTTTTCTCACTGGGTGAAGGGCGTATAGGAACAGCACCTGCCTCATGGGGCCGCGGGAAGACTGAACAAGGTAACGCACACCATGTGCTGAGCACAGAGCCTGGCACACAGGGTGCCTGCAGTGTTACTTGCCTAAAACCTCACCTGGTCTCTCTATTCTGGCTGAAACAGTAACCTGTTCAGGAGAATAAAATTCCCCTGCTTCCAGCGTCCCCACAGTAGCTGCTCTCGGACACCCATCAGATTGATAAGCACAGAGCCTGACGCGGGGCTTGAACCCACGACTGTGAGATCATGACCTGAACCTTAAGACACTCTTTTTTTTTTTTTTTAAACGCTTATATATTTTTGGAGAGACAGAGCATGAGTGGGGGAGGGACAGGGAAAGAGGGAGGCACAGAATCTGAAGCAGGTTCCAGGCTCCAAGCTGTCAGCACAAAGCCCAATGTGGGGCTCGAACTCACGAACCGTGAGATCATGACGTGAGCCGAAGTCAGTCCCTCGACTGACTGAGCCACCCAGGTGCCCCCATAAGAGACTCTTATATTCAGGGAACAAACTGAAGGTTGCTGGAGGGGAGGTGGGTGGGGGGATGGGCTAAATGGGTGATGGGCATTAAGGAGGGCGCTTGTTGGGATGAGCACTGGGTGTTGTATGTAAGCCAGTTTGGCAATAAATTATATTAAAAAAAAAAAAGAGAGAGAGACACTCAACTGACTGAGCCACCCAGGTGCCCCAAACCATACACAGCCTCCAACAACCAACGGGTCAAAGAAGAAATCACAAGAGAAATCAGCAAGTATCTTGAGACAAATGGAAAGGAAAAGGCAACGTATCAAAATCCAGGGGATGTAAAGAAAGCAGGGTACAAGGGGCATTTACAGCTGGAAGTGCTTATGTTCAAACAACAAGGAAGGTCTCCAATCAACAGTCTAACTTGACACCTCGAGGAACTACAGAGGAACAAACAAAACCCAAAGCTAGCAGAAGGAAGGTCATCGCAATGTCACAGCAGAGATAAACAAAAGAAAGAGAAGAAATACAAGGGTAGGTTTTAACAAAACCAAGAGTTGAGTCTTCCAAAAGATCAGCAGAATTGACAAACCTTTAAGCCAGACTGACTAAGAGCAAAAAATAAAAGAGAGAGAGAGAGAAAGACTCGACAAAAATCAGAATTAACACCAATCCTCCTCAAATTCTTCTAAAATAATAATAATAATAATGGAAGAGGAGGGAATACTTGCGTTGCATGAGGCTGACATTACCTTGGAAAGCAAAGCCAAGCAAGTCATGACACGAACACTGGAGACCAATGTCTCCAAAGAGTGACTCCGTCAGAAGGCTCAACAAAACACTGGCAAACAGAATTCGGCAGGATCCGGAGAGCTCCACAAGCGCCATGACCAAGTAGGATTTACTGCTAAGATGCAGCAAGGGTTCAAGGCACAAAAACCGACCAACGCAAGACACCAGCATTAACATAACGAAGAGAAAAGTACCACATGGACATCGCGGCTGATACAGAAAAAGAATGTGGCAAAATTCAACACCCGTTCATCATAAAAACTCTCACCAAACTAGGAACAGGAAGAAACTACCGGTCACGTATGAAAGTCATGTATGAAAAACCCAGAGTTACCATCCCATGCGATGGTGGAAGACTGAAAGTTTTTCCTTCAAAGTCAAGAGCAAGACAAAGATACCTCTGCTCGCCTCTTTTACTTCACGTAGCATTGGAAGCTCTAGCCAGATGAATTAGGACAAGGAAAAGAAGCCAAAGGTATGCAAATCAGAAAGAAAGAAGTAAAATGATCTCGGTTGATCTTATGCCCGGAAAACCCCAGAAACTCCACAAGAAAACTGTTAGCAGCCATAAATAAATTCAGCAATGTTGCAGGATACAAAACCCAAACGTGAAAATTAGCTGTATTTCTAAACACTACCGATGAACAATCCTAAAACAAAATGTTAAATATTCTGTTTACAATAGCATCAAAAACAGGGGTGCCTGGGTGGCTCAGTCAGTTAAGCGTCCAACTTCAGTGGAGGTTGTGAGCTCGCGGTTTCTGAGTTCGAGCCCCATGTCGGGCTCTGTGCTGATAGTACGGAGCCTGCTTCGGATTCTCTCTCTCTGCCCCTCCCCTGCTCATGCTCTCTCTCTCTGTCTCAAAAATAAAGAAACACTAAAAAAAAAAAAAAAAAAGTAGCATCCAAAAGAATAAAATACTTAGGGATAAACTTAACCAAGGAGGTGAAAGACCTGTATATTGAAAGCTACAGTAAACCTGCTGAGAGAACTTTATTATTATTATTATTGTTGTTGTTATTTTTAATGTTTATTCACTTTTGAAGGAGAAAGAGACAAAGCATGAGGAGGGGAGGGGCACAGAGAGAGAGGCAGGCTCCAGGCTCTGGACTGTCAGCACAGAGCCCGATGCAGGGCTCGAACCCACAAGCTGTGAGATCACGACCTGAGCCGAAGTTGGATGCACAACCGACTAAGCCACCCAGGAACCCCGAGAGAACTTTTTAAAGATGCAAATAAATGGAAAGGCTTCCCATGTGTTCAGAGATTGAAAGACTTAATATTGTTGTCAATAAAACCCAAAGCAATCTACGTGTAATCGCCATCAAAATCCCAATGGCATTTTGTTGATGTTGTTTTGGCGTGGTGTTTTTGTTTTTTGTTTTTGGTTTTGGGTTTTTTTTGCAGAAAAAGGAAAATCTATCCTAAAAGTCATAAGGACTCCCATGAATAGGCAAAGCAATCTTGAAAAGGAAGAACAAAGCTAGAAGTTTGGCATTTCCTGACTTCAAACTTCATTATAAAACTATGGTAATAAAAATACTAGCATAGTTTGAGGTACCAGCATAAATACAAGTGGTGAAGAACAGAGAGCCCAGAAATAAACCCTCACGTCTATCAGTACGTATGAAACGATTTTGACAAAGATGCCAAGACCATTCAGTGTTGAGGGGGGGAGCAGTCTCCTACAAATGCTCTTGAGAAAACTGGATGTCCACATGGAAAAGAATGAAGTGAGACCCTCACCTGTACCATACACAAAAATCAACTCAAAATGGATCAAAGGCCTAAATACCAGAGCGAACACTACAGAATTCCTCAAAGAAAGCATAGCAGAGAAGCGCCATGATTTGGCAACGATTTCTTGGCTGTGACACCAAAAGCAGAGCAGGCAAAAGTAACATGAAATAAACTGGACCACGTCAAAGTAAACAAACAAACTTCCGTACATCAAAGGACACAATAAACAGAGTGAAAAGGCAACACCCATGGAATGGGTGAAAATACCTGCAAATCGTGTATCTGATAAGGAGCTAATGTCTAGACTGTATGATGCGTTCCTACAACTCAACAACAAAAAACAACCTGATTCCCAAATGGGCAAAGGACCTGGACAGACACGTCTCCAGAGAAGATAAACAGACGGTCAAGAAGCACACGCAAAGATGCTCAACATCATTCATCATCAGGGAAGTGCAAATCAAAACCGTGATGAGATACTGACTGCCTCACACCTATTAGGATGGCTCCTATTGAAAAATGGAAAATAACAAGTGTGAGTGCACATATGGAGAAATCGGAACTCTCGTGCATTGCTGATGGGCACGTAGAATTGTGCGGTTCCTAAGGAAAAGAGGATGGCAGGTCCTCAAAAAATTAAACAGAAAATCAGCATCTGATCCAGCAGTTCTCTTCTGGGTATATACCCCAAAGGACTGAAAGCAGAGTATTGAAGAGAGATTTGCACACCCGTGTTCATGGCAGCACTATCCACAACAGCCAAGGGCAGAAACAACCCAAGTGTCCATTGATGGACAAATGGATAAACAAAATGTAGCAGACACATTCAAGGGAATATAACTCAGCCTTAAAAGGGAGGAAGTTCTGGGGCACCTGGGTGGCTCAGTTGGTTGAGTGTCCGACCCTGGATCTTGGCTTGGGGCGTGGTCTCATGGTTTGTGGGATAGAGCCCTGTGTCGGGCTCTGCACTGATGGTGTGGAGCCTGCTTAGGATTCTCTCTCTCTCTCTCTCTCTCTCTCTCTCTCTCTCTCCCTCTGCCTGTCCATCCCTCTCTCTCTCTCAAAATATACACATAAAGTTAAAAAAGAAAAAAAAAAAAGGAAGGGAATTCTGACACCTGCCACTACATGCGTGA
>NW_026059774.1:0-34521 GCF_023721935.1 Panthera uncia | reverse complement strand
GTGGGCGGAGCTGTAGGAAGGAACCGCGGTGGAGCTTGAGCAGGATGGGCAGAGCTGCAGGAAGAAACCGCGGTGGAGTTCGGGCAGGGTGGGTGGAGCCGCAGGAAGAAACCGCGGTGGAGCTTGGGTAGCGTGGGCAGAGCTGCAGGAGGAAACCGCGGTAGAGCTGGGCCGGGTGGGTGGAGCTGCGCAAGAAGCCACAAGACTTCCGCCCTGTCCTTGCACACTACCTGCTCTGCTAGAGTCAGAGGCTGGAACTGTTCCTCCGCTCCGCACAATCTCAGCTTTCACTGCTGGGTCTCAGGTCAGCAAACAAAAATGGCCTCCACTGAAGACACAAACCCTTTCACTATCTGCTTGCAGAACATGGGAGAACGAAATCTAACTTGCTTAGGATTCTTCTTTTTTTGGTATTAATTAGGAGATCATCTCCCAAAAGTAGGCAAACGTGCCTTTAATAGAGAACCGATTACTGTTGTAAACTGACAAAATGTATGTGTAAATCCCAGGCGTTCTATTAGGTGTCACTTAGTAGTCAAGCGGTGTCTGTCACACAACTTTAGAGAGCCTGAGTTACCACCAGCCTCTGCCCGAGTCCTCCATCAACAAATGATCCATGTGATCCTGGGTAAATAACTTTGCTAAACGCTCTCAGTATGTCGGCCCCTTTACTACTCAAGATACTTACAAAAAGCGCAATTATTGCTTCTATATTTAGTCAAAGAAGCTGAGACCCAGAGAGGGGAAGTAACTCTTTTTCATTCCACGGGCTTGTGAATAGGGGCTGAGGTCAGACCCCTAGGCAGGCTGTCTTCTGAAATCAAGCTCTCACTCCTGACACCTGCTATTTTGGCGTAAGGTAACTTTTAAATATGAAGTTACTTTTTACGGTTTGAAAGACCAGGTTGAATTCATTAACGCTGTGGCCTGGGAACTGACCCAAGCTTCATCTTACTTAGCTAAAAGACAAAGCTAGTGTGACACCAGCTAATTATGTTTTAACTCGTGTTAAAGTGTACCCTGAGAATGTTTCCGGACTGCTGGAGCGTTGCTTTTGTGTTGCCACCTCCCCTTGAACCCTGGTCTCCTTTACACCTGGGAAGCTCGTGGACTGAATTTGCTCTCTCCCCGAGGTCGGTAGGGGTGACATTCATATTCAACATTCAGGTACTGTAGTGTGCTTTAATCTTAAACATCAGTAAATTCCAATAAGTTCTAGTTAGAAAAGATGAATCTTTTTATTCTCATAGAGAAATCATATTTATTTTGACTAGACCAGTTTGCTGTCTTTCCAAAGTGGGGAAAAAAAAATCTATCGTAAAAAATGTTGCTAGAGGGAATGGCTGAGTGATAGTGAAATGATTTGTAATTGTTGGCCCTTGATTTTTGTTAGTATTTGGTACCCATTACTGACACTTACTGACCTGTTTTGCACTTTATTTGCCTTGCTTTCATTTCAAGTGAACAATCTTTTACTACATTGAGATACGACAAAGCTCTGGTTTCCAAACTTGACGCACATAAATAAGATACTGTTCTACTGCTGAGATTGAACTATATTATTTTTCCCAATGAGAGAAACATTTTTCTCAATTTTACCTTTTTTTTCTTTTTACTTCATTTGATCTTAGATCTTTTCACCCATTACTGCTTGTCCATGCTAATGTCAAATATGAAGTGGTCTGGATAAAATTTCCGTATCTACCTTTTTAATTTTAATACTATGAGTTATTATTTCATGTTGGTCCATGAGAGGCATGATTTCTAGGTAACTTGCCATCCTCACCAGTTTAAGAACTTCTGAAGAAAAAAGCGAACATTCTATAGGTTGGGTGTTGGGAGTTCAGCATTGTGTGAAATGCAGTTTCCTTCCTAAGTGAACTTGAAATTGAGAAGGGTAAGCAAGTATGGGTAGATGTATTCATAGCAGAGAATTAGAAACTGGCTGCCGTGTGATGTCGACAGAAATTGAATGTGGTATAAAAGCATAGAGTAAAAAGAAGCAAGTTTTTCCTGGGAGTGTTAGGAAGTGTCTGAGTTTGTGCCATTTGAACTGGGTTTTGAAGGGCCATTGAGTTCATGTGGTGAATAAAATGGCAAAGGGCAATGTAGGAAGATGAAATAACATTGGTAATAAGAATGGGAAGGTGCTTTATGAGTTTCTGTGGCACGTAGGTGCTTTATGAGTTTCTGTGTGTCTGGGGACTTGCCTGTTGCCCCAGAAATGGTGACCAGAACCTACTGTAGCAAACAATGGTGCCAGATTTCTTCCCCCTCATTATAAAGAAAGCTGACTGTGACTATTGACTTACCCACTAGGTATCCTGACAAGAAGCAGACGAGACCCTTCTATAATCAAACTCCATCCAGACATCCCCTGCCTGATCCAGATGAAATAACATTGGTACATTTGAACATATAAACCTGTCAAAATTGTGTTAACCTGATAGTTCAGTCCTAGTGGATATCTAGCTGTTTTAATTTCTGTGTCTTTTATCATAAGGGTTCATTGCATTTTGGGATTTTTTGTAGGTATTTATGTTTTATCCTTTGTAGCTATTTATGTCTTACCTTTCAACTTAGAGAACGATGTTCATTAAGATATTAATTAATAACTAATATGTTAGTAGAGTATATTTACAGAATTAATTGCCTTAAAAGTATCATGATAGTAAGTTTCTATGTTAATTTGGGAGTAATCATAAGATAGTAAAAATGTATAGTGTGTATTATGTACTAGATACTAGTCTACGGACTTTCTATGGATTAATTCATTTAATGTCCATAATAAACTTATCAGAAGAATCCTGTTCCCATTTTCAAGATGAGAAAACTGAGTGATGTGTCCATGGAAACACAAAGGGCAAGGGTGAATGGAGAGTCGGATCCCCTGTGCCTAGCTCCAGAGCCTGCCCTCCGTAGTGGACGAGCCTTACTGAAATGCTGCTGGGCACCTTGACATTAAAAAGTGTACTTACTCTATCTTCTTGTTATAAAGGTGCGATTCCCAAAAGAGACATTGGAAGAATTTGATCACACAAGGCTTCTTTCTTGACATACCATCATGATCAATCTTTGTTTCCATTACCTGCCTTCTTTCTTTCTTTCCTTCTTTCCTTCTTTCCTTCTTTCTTTCTTTCAAGAGCACACTCAGGCACTAGCTGGGGCACGAGTTGGGGAGGGCAGAGACAGAAGGAGAGAGAGAGAATCCCAAGCCGGCTCTGCACTGACAGGCAGCGCAGAGCCCCACATGGGGCTCGGATTCACGAACCTCGAGATCATAACCTGAGCCGAAACCAAGAGTCGGCCGCTTCATCGACTGAGCCCCCCACACACCCCTGCCATTTTTTGTTTAGAAATAGACATTCAGTTTCCTGGGTGGGTTTATTTCATTTGGGGGCAATATAGGTTTAATAAATAGTAGTAATAATAATAATAATAATAATAATTGTGGTGGCTTAAAAAAGTAGTTTTGCTTGCATGAATTTGCTTGCAGCTCAGCGAGTAAGTTCATTATGGGCAATCAGCAGTTGCAGCCCAACCTTCTCAAGTTCCCGGTGTAGAACCTGAAGCCCAAAGGCTTACGGGGCTGGGGCACCAGAGAGCAACTGGGTGGACACAGGAGGTTGGTCTCCTCATTTCACAGCTGGGTTCTTCCTACCACAGCACCTGGTTTTCTAGGTCTTCCAACTATTGCATTATAGAATTGGTTTTTTACAAAAAAAACCCAAAAACCAATTGTGTAAAAGTACACGCAATGTAAAGTGACAATTCGAAGCACGTTAAGTGTCCAGTTTTGTGGCATTAAGTACATACACGTTGTTGTGCAGCCCCTCCCACTACCATCCGTCTCCGGAACATTTTTCCATCTTCCCAAACTGAAACTCCGTACCCATCAGACAACATATTGCCTTCCCCTCTGGCAACCACCATTCTCCTTTCTGGCTCTATGAATTTGACTCCTTTAGATGCCTCACATATGTGGAGTCATGGTATTTGTCCCCTTGTGAGTGAATTATGTCACCTAACTGGATGTCTTCAAGGTTCACCCGTGCTGTAGCAGTAGGGTTGTTTTGGGCAATTAATACATAAAATATAAGGCAGGTAAGATAAGCCCTGGCAGTAAGCTCTTTGCAAGTTGTTATTGTTACTAATTTTAATTGTATTTGGAGTTTGTATCAAACTCCTACAGACTCTGTGGCTTGAAGCAAGACAAATCAATCCTGTTAACGGTTCTGAAGGCCAGAGGTTCGAAATGAGTTTCACTGGGCTAAAGGCAAGGTATTGGCAGAGCTGGCTCCCTATGGAGGCTCTAGGGGAGAATCCAGTTCCCTGCTTTTTCTAGATACTCCCTGTATTGCTGGACTTGGGGGCCCTTCCTCCTCGTCAAAGTCAGCCGCACAGCATCTTCTCTCCTACTTGACCTCTGCTTCTGTCCTTCCGTCTTTAACTTCGACCCTTCTGCTTCTCTCTTATAAGGGACCTTGTGATTATGCTGGACCCAGCTGGATAATCGAGGATACGCTTGATCTTAGCCAAAAGGCCGAAAAGCGATAATTGAGGATAATTTCCCCATTTCAAGATCCTTAATTTAATCACACCTGCAAAGTTCTCTTTGTCAGATAAGGTAATATATTCACAGATTCCACTGATTAGGATATGGACAGTTTGGGGGAGCTTTATTCAGATAATAATAATAATAATAATAATTTAGGATTTACTTATGGAAGGAATGTTGTTATTTGTTAACTCTTTGCTAATCACAACAGCATTGGTACTTACCTAGGAAATTATTAAATCTCAACACTCACTTCAAATTTTCGGAATCAGAATGTGTGTTTTAACCAGATTCCTTATAGATTTTTTTAATGTTTATTTATGTATTTTGAGGGAGGGGCAGAGAGAGAGAGACAGAGAATCTCAAGCAGCGTCTACACTGTCAGCAGGGTCTGACACGAGGCTTCATCTCACAGACCGTGAGAACACGACCTGAGCTAAGTCAAGAGTCGGACACTCAACTGATTGAGCCACCCAGACAACCCTAGATTCCTTATAGATTTCAAAGCACATTACTGTTTCAAGTGCCCTGCACTGACTCTTATACTCCCATTGTTATTTAAAACTTCTGGGGCGCCTGGGTGGCGCAGTCGGTTAAGCGTCCGACTTCCGGTCACGATCTCGCGGTCCATGAGTTCGAGCCCCGCGTCGGGCTCTGGGCTGATGGCTCAGAGCCTGGAGCCTGTTTCCGATTCTGTGTCTCCCTCTCTCTGCCCCTCCCCCGTTCATGCTCTGTCTGTCTCTCTCTGTCCCAAAAATAAATAAAAAACGTTGAAAAAAAAATTTAAAACTTCTGCCCTCACCAAGTGCCCTAATGGAGACAGTAGGCATGGATAAATATATTGCCTCAATTTTATTTTATCTGCTTGATCTTCCCTTACTAATAAAATTACTACAACACTGAAGATTCAGAATCTGAACTAGAGTGTGGCAAACTTATGTCTCAAATGAGACTTTAAGGTGGTTATAGGATATAACGATGTTTGCTTTGGGAGTGATCGCTGACACTGTTTTTACCTGAAGTTAGTGTCTAACATGGGATACCCATCTGTGCTGTCTGTCTCCAGGGTCATTAGGTGAGAGTATTGATTGATGACCCTGGGAGCAGAGTGGTAGTGCCTTCTGTTTTAGATCAAATGATCTGAAGATGAGTAAAATCTGCAACTCTAAGCACATCTCCCCTTTGGTTGTCTAACTTTTGACAAGAATATAAATTTGGGGATAATTTCTTATACAGCCTTGCTGGAGAGATGGACAGGATTTTAAATGGAAATGTGGTACAGGGGCTAGACCAACAGACCCAGGTGTTTTCTTCTTGTTACTTGTTTGTTGGATTGACTTCCTCCTATTAGGCTGTTTTGTTTTGTGTTGTTTTGCTTTGAAAGGTGTTTGAGGTTTTTCTGAAAGCTGGAAGCTTTACCTTAACATACCATTGAATTACTAGTAAAAAGTCCTTTAAAATTCCATTGTATTAGCAAGTTGTTGTCAGGTGCCAGCTTTATATTTCATTTAGCCTACAGGCATTTGGTGTTTGCTTCCAGTCCTCGTTAATGAGGAAGTGGGTCTTCCAACAATCCTGTACCTTAAATATCTATTTTAAAATTAGCTAGTAGTATGAAATTGGCAAATGTCATTTCCATCCAGAGTTAAAATTTTCTTCCGCTTTCTTTTCCTTACAACACATTGGAAAAATAAAGACCCCAGCATTTATTCCAGGGACTCCCGCGTGACCAAGAAAGGCAACCAAAAACAAACACACACCAAAAAACAAGACTAGGAAATACGGAAAGTGGAGGCTGTCTCCTTTGTGTTACATTCGGTTTCATCTGGGCTGTCAGGTAGTGTACTTTTAAAGGCACTACTTTGTTTCATTTTAATACGGTGACAAAAGACTTAGTTTTAAATGAAATGAGGGGAGCATTTTGCATGTCTCTTTTTCTCTTTTACGAATGATAATGTCGCATAAATACCTTCTTGGAACTGGATGATGATCTGTGGTTCCACTTCTATTTCAGAATTTATTAAATTTCAGAAAAACTCGAATTACATACCCACAGCACACTCCATTGGTTCTAAAATGTGTGCTCTCTCTGCGTGCTTGTATTGGCCTATCTGGTGAGTCCTTCAGATTTTGCTGAAAATGTTTTCTATCAAGAAACATCATCTCGGGGCACCTGGGTGGCTCAGTCGGTTGGGCGTCCGACTTCAGCTCAGGTCACGATCTCGCGGTCCGTGAGTTCGAGCCCCGCGTCAGGCTCTGGGCTGATGGCTCAGAGCCTGGAGCCTGCTTCCGATTCCGTGTCTCCCTCTCTCTCTGCCCCTCCCCCGTTCATGCTCTGTCTCTCTCTGTCTCAAAAATAAATAAAACGTTAAAAAAAAAAATTAAAAAAAAAAGAAATATCATCTCTCCGTTTTCAGATTTTCATCTGCCTACTACGGTAAACAAAGCAGTGCGTGTCTACTGAAACTTGTTAAAGCTTATCACTTGGATTTTACTTCTGCTAACCTATTCTCTGATAGGTATATTTTAGTGTTTCCTTGATGTCCTGGTGTTTTGTTTTCCCTCTTTCCTAAATTTAAAAAATTGATTATTTTGAGATAATTGTAGATTCACATGTGGCCTTAAGAGATAGCAGAGAGACACCTTGTATACCAGTTACCCAGTATCCGCCAATGGTAACCTCTTGCAAATGTATAGCACCTTGAGGAAACTGACATGGACACAGCCCATGCCTGTCATTCAGACTTTACCTGTTCTACATGCAGGTAATTCTGTGTTTGTGTGTGTGTGCGTGTTTGGTTCTGTTAGATTTTATCACATGAGTAGATTCACGTGACAACAGTCAAAATACAGAAAAATTACATGAAAAGGACTCCTTGTTCTCCCCTTCTTTAATCACAGTTCCTCTATCCCCACCTCTGACCATTGGCAACCATTAATCTGTTCTCTTTTGTGATGTCATTTCAAGAATGCTATGTAAATAGGGTTATACAGTATATAACATTTTAGATTAGCTTCCACCCAGCGTAATTCCCTTGAAATCCAGCTAAGCTGTGCTGTGTCAAGTTCTCATTCCTCTTTATTGCTGAATAGTGTTCCATGCTATGGATATACCATAATTTGCTTAACTATTCACCCACTGAAAGACATTTTGTTTTTTCCAATTTTGGGGTATTTTGGGTGTAAATATGGCAGCTGTGAACACTTACATACAGGACTATTGTGAGCATTACTTTTAATTTCTCTAGCATAAATGCCAAATAGAGAAATTACTAGGTCATATGGTAAGTATACATTTAACATTGTAAGAGATTGCCACACTCTTTTCCAGAGTTATTGTAATATTTTTACATGCCCACCAGCCATGTATGAGTGATCTAATTCATCCAAATATTCACCAGCATATACCATTTGGATATATTTATGTGGGTCTATTTTGGGGTTCTCTATTCTGTTTCATTCACTTGTATGTCTGTCCCTTCTCTAAAACCACACAGGCTTGATATTGTAGCTATATAGTAATCCTTAACATGTAGACTGATTTTTTTCCACTTTTTCTTTTTCAAAAATTTTTATACTGTCTTTTTTGCCATATAGGTCTCATGTCTTTCCACGTATAGTTTAGAATAAACTTCTTTATGTCCACAAAAAGAATCATAATTGAATTTTGATGGTAATTGAATTAAGCCTGTAGATCAATTCAGGGAGAAGTAAAATCATGTTGAGTTATCCAATCCATAAACATAGTATGTGTTTCCATGTATTTAGATGTTCACTGATACCTTTTGTAATAAATATTTTGTAATTTTGTTATTTTTTAATTTTGTAATTACAAATAAATATTTGTAATTTTGTCATTTTTAGGGTACAGATCCTCTACATGTTTTGTTATATTTACACCTAAGTATTTCACTTTATTTGGAGTGATTGTAAATGATACTGTGTTTTTAATTTTGGTTTCCTTAAGTTCATGATTAGTATATGGACATGTAATTATTTTTTCCTGATTGATCTTATATTCTGCAACCTCACAGAAATCACCTTTCACTTCTAGGAGATTTACTTACTTATTTTCGTAGATTCTTTATGATTGTCTATGTAGACAATAATGTCATTTATAAATAGTGATAATTTTATTTTTTCTTTTCAATTTATATGCCTTTTATATCTTTTTCTTGCCTTATTGCAACAGCTTAGAACTTCTGGTACTCCGTTGAATAAGACTGGTGAGGGAAAATCCTTGCCTTGGTTCCAATTTTAGGGGGAGTTACTCAAATTTTTTAAATCATTAAGCACAATGTTAATTATAGGATTTTTGTAAATGTTCTTTATCAGGTTAGGGAAGTTTTCTTCTGTCTGTAGTTCGCTAAGAGTTTTTGTTTTTTTAAAATCATGAATACGTTTTGAATTTTGTCAAATGTTTTTTTTTTGAGTCAAATTATAAGATAATATATAATTCCTTTTCTGTAGTGTGTTGATATGACTGGTTATAGTGATTGGTTTTTGAATGTTGAACCAGCCTTGTACATACTCCTGAAATAAAACTCAATTCATCACAGTATGTAATTCCCTTATACTTTCCTTTATGCTGTACTTTTGATTTGCTAATATTTTGTCAGGTATTTTTGTATGTAAGTTCATGAGAGATATTGATCTGTAGTTTTCTTCTTTTGAATTATCTTTGTCTAGTTTTGTTATTAGGGTAATATTGGCTTCATAAAATAAGTTGGGGCACGTTCTCTAGTTTTCTGTTTCTTGGAAGAGATTATATAATGTTGCTGTTAATTCTTAATCAAATGTTAGAATTCTCCAGTGAAACTATCTGGCCCTCGAGAGTCTACTTTCTGGAAATTTCTAAATTAAAAACTCAATTTCTTTAATGGTCATGGGATTCTATTTGTCTATTTCATGTAGGCTGAGTTTTGGTATTTCGTGACTTTTGTGGAAGTTGTCCATTTATTTTAAGTTGTCAGATTTATAAGTGTAAAGTTTTTTGGAGGCTAGCATGGTACCAGATGTTGGACATACAAGAGGTCAAGACAGTTTTTCTCCCTGCCCCCACTGGCCTTATTATCCAGTAGTACCAAGTAATTAATAATGTGCATTAATAAATAAATATGTATGACCTTAATCAGTAAATGATCTGTCTCTGAGATATCTCCTGTTAGTCTATCAAATTGAAGAATTGATCACGATTGTTCTAATTGAGTGTTCTGCACGTGAGATTTCTAGGAGGTTGAGAACACTCACCTTCCACGTTCTCAGATTTCCATGGTTGCTAATTTTGTGAGTCTCAGTGGCTCCATGCTTAGCATTGTCTTTCAATTTTCCTTGGAGGTTTTAAAGAACACGGCAGAAAATTCTGTCTACACTTGATTTATTATGTGTCAGCCTAGAAAATTCCAGATGGTTTCTCTGGTATTTTTGCCTCATATTTAGAGGAATACTTGTTTGAAATTGCTAGGCTCGATGCCTATTTATACTGTCTGTGTCTTTTATCTCTCTCCTGTTAAGATGTTAAGATAATCATACAAATACTATGTATTGATGAACTGTAAATTCCTAAAGGGTTAGGAATTCTCTTGAACTCTCTTTTCTCAGGCCCCAACTGTTATAACCAAATTATTTCCATCATTTTGCAAGAACAAGTGGGATTTAAATAGACCAATTTATCTAGGCTATACATGCAAAGGAATTTAGGGTATTGAAAGAATCAACTATTTTCAGATATGTCCTGTATTTTTGCTTTAGTTTTTTTTTTTTAATTCTTATTTTTAGCAAACAATTTAAATACCAGTTAGTCTGAACTCAATGTTTGTTTACCTCTTCTCTTTTCCAACAAACTTAAAAATGAAACAAAACAAAACTCTTAGAGCTGTAAGTCCTAATATAAGGAACTTTGGAAGATGCTATCCTATCGACCCAAGCTGTGTAATATATCGAGAGTGAAATTTCATGTGGTGACAGGAATCATCTGCTCTTTGCTGATACGGTGAGAACATCATTCCTTAGCTTAAAAGACATACTTTGAGTCAAGGGTACTTGATGTTAACTGCAAAACAGGTATTCAAGATGTCTATTAACATAAAATGAAATTTTCCTTTGCAAGGATGCTACTTAAAACTCATTTTGAGCCAAGTAAATCTGCCTGTAACTCTTATTTTTTTCCCTTTACTTGTATCACACCCGTTTTGTTCCTTTCGCCTTCATGTCTCCTCTTTTTCCAAAAACGAATCGGCAATAAACTTGATTTCTATTCGTGGTAAAACACACGGTGTGCAAATCTTTTACTCTCGCTTTAATTTTCTTAAAGTCTGCCCAACTGAACACTCTTGAGTTACATTTTAACAAGGTCTGTCAGTTCCGGGTCAGCCTCTTGGGCACGAAGTGGGAGCCAGAGTCTTAAATCGCTTTATAGGGCTCCTTCGGGGATGGAAAGAAAGAAGGGGAAGGAAGAAATATGTTACTTATCTATATTCTTCAGAATGCTAACGAAATATGTTTTCTGATACCAAGCAAGGCCAATACCAGGTTTTCCCTTTCCCCTCGGCCTTAGATCTACTCCCAGATTTGATTCCAAAGCGGTTGTTCCTGGGTATTGTGTTCATGCCACAGATAATTAGTGAGTACCTACTATGTGACGGGTACTATTCCCAGAGTAAAATATACAAACAGAAGTCCGACTCCCACTAGAGCTACTAAGAAACAAACAGATCTGAAAGTAGCCACAAGGCATCTATGTGTGTAGGGAACACAGAGCAGAGCATTGTTGAAGCACACCTGTGGTCCCACATCAGTACTTATTTATGTATAAACTGTTATTATGATTATTTACTTTTCTTTCTCCTTCCATTACAGTTAGCCCTTAGGCTCAGAGATGTTTATCTTAATCATCTTTGTATTCGCGATATATAATCAGTGGTACTTAGGAGACAATTGATCAACTGTTTATAGACTAATTAGAGGTTTTCCCCCTATCACCTCAAAATATAGATGATGGTTTGACAAAACCCAGATTATAAAAATAAAGCAGGGGCGCCTGGGTGGCTCAGTCGGTTAGGCGTCTGACTTTGGCTCAGGTCATGATCTCACGGTTTGTGGGTTTGAGCCCCACCTAGGGCTCTGTGCTGACAGCTCAGAGCCTGGAGCCTGCTTCAAATTCTGTGTCTCCCTCTCTCTCTGCCCCTCCCCCGTTCGTGCTCTGTTTCTCTCTGTCTCTCAAAAATGAGTGAATGTTAGAAGAAATTAAAAAAATATATAAAGCAATTATTTGTTTACAAAATGTAATTTACAAAATGTAATTTACAGAATTAAAAATGAATCCTGAAATTTGGGATGTGTGATTAAGGAAAGAAAAATAAATAAAATTCAGAAAAGGTTACTTGATATTCTATATTTTATAAATATAAAATAGGGGCACCTGGGTGGCTCAGTCGGTTAAGCATCTGACTTTGGCTCAGATCATGATCTCATGGTTCGTGGGTTCGAGCCCCACATCGGGCTCAGAGCCTGGAGCCTGCTTTGGATTCTGTGTCTCCCTCTCTCTCTGCCCTTCCCCCACTTGTGCACGTGGTCTCTCTCTCTCAAAAATAAATAACCAGTATAAATATAAGATATATTTTATAAATATAAAATGTTTATATATTACAAGTATATTTGTAATTATATTTTAGAGTAGTTTTAGCTTCACAGCAAAATTGCGTGAAAAGTACAGAGTGACTGTATGCTCCTTGCCCACCCCACCACCTCCCAACTATCAACATCCTCTTCCAGAACGTGCATTTGTTACAATCAGTGAACCTGCAGTGACATGTCATTTTCACCCAAAGTCTATAGTTGACATTAGAGCTCACTATTGGTGTACATCCTGTGGGTTTTGAAAAATATAATGGCATGTATCCAGCATTGTAGTATCATACAGAGTATTTTCACTGTCCTAAAAGTGAAAGTGTCCTCCCTTCTCTCTAACCCGTGGCAACCACTGATCTTTTTACTTTACGTAGTTTTGCCTTTTCCAGGATGTCCTAGCGTTGGAATCCTACAGCATATATAGTCTTTTCAGATTGGTCTCTTTGACTTAGTAATATGCGTTAAGTCTCCCCCATGTCTTTTTAGGGCTTGATAGCTCTTTTTTTTTTTTTTTTTTTTTTTAATATTCCATTGTTTGGACGTACCGTGGTTTATCCATTTATCTACTGAAGGACGTCTTGTTTGTTTACAAGTTTTGGAAATTATTAATGAACTTTAAATATCTTGTGTAGATTATAGTGTGGCTATGTTTTCAACTCATTTGAGCCACGATAGCTGGATCGTATGGTAAGACTGTGTTTACTTTTGCAAGAAACTGCCTCACTGTCTTCCAAAGTGGCTGTACCGTTTGCATTCTCACCAGCCGTGACTAAGAGTTCCTACTGGTCCAGAATTTGGTGGTGTCAGTGTTCTGGGTTCTGGACATTCCAATAGGTATGCAGTGGTATCTCACTGTTTTAATTTGCAACTCCCCAATGACACATGATGTTCAGCATCTTTTCATATGCTTATTTGCCACCTGTATGCTTCCTTGGTGAGTTGTTTTTTTTAGGCGTTTTGCCCAGTTTTTAATTGGATTGCTTGTTTTCTTGTGGTCAAGTTTGAAGAGTTCTGTGTATGTTTTGGATAGCAGTTCTTAATTAGATACGAGTTTTGCAATTATTTTACTTCAGACTGGCTTGTCTTCTCAACCTCTTGGCAGTGTCTTTTGCAGAACAAAAGCTTTTTATTTTTATGAAGTCTGGCTTATCAATTCTTTCTTACATGGATCATGTTTTTAGTGTTGTATCTAAAAGTTCTCACCATATCTAAAGTCCTTTAGATTTTCTCCTATGTTATTTTCTAGGAGTTTTATAGCTTTGCATTAAAATTTTTTTTTAATTTTTAATTTTTTTTTTTTAAGAGAGAAAGAGTACGGGTGGGGGACAGGGGCAGAGGGAGAGAGAGAGAATCTTAAGGAAGCTCTATGCTCACCATGGAGCCTGAAGTGGGGCTTGATCCCGTGACCCTGGGATTATGACCTGAGCCAAAATCAAGAGTCAGACATTCAACCTACTGAGCCACCCAAGTGCCCCTATAGTTTTGCATTTTACATTTAGGTCTATGATCCATTCTGAGCTAATTTTGCTAAAGGATGTAAACTCTGTCTTTTTTTTTTCTTTATTTCCTTCCTTCCTTTTTTCCTTTTTTCCTTCTTTCCTACTTCCCTCTTTTTCCCTCCCTCCATCCCTCCCTCCCTCTTTCTCTTCTTTTCTTTTCTTTTCTTTTCTTTTCTCTTCTTTTCTTTTCTTTCTTGGATATCCAGTTGTTCCCGCACCATTTGTTCAAAAACTATATTTTCTTTATTGTATTGCCATTGCCTTCCTGTCAAAGAACAATTGACTCCAAGTTTGTAGGTGTATTTCTAAGCTCTTGACTGCTCCATTTCTCTGTTTGTCTATTCTTTGCCCACACCACACCCCCTTTATTTATTTATTTATTTATTTATTTATTTATTTATTTATTTTTTAACGTTTATTCTTGAGAGAGAGAGAGAGACAGAGTGCGAGCGGGAGAGGGGCAGAGAGAGAGGGAGACACAAAACCCGAACAGAATCCGAAGCAGGCTCCAGGCTCCGAGCTGTCAGCACAGAGCCTGACGTGGGGCTCGAACTCACAAACTGTGGGATCATGATCTGAGCCCAAGTCAGACGCTCAACCGAATGAGCTACCCAGGTGCCCCACCACAGCCCTTTTATTATAAGAAACTCCTATAGTAGCTTTGAACTTGGGCAGTGTTGGTGATCTGACTTTGTTTCCCTCTCCAGTATTGTGTCGTTTATCCTGGGTCTTTTTCTTCTCCATATGATTAGAATCCGTTTGTCAATATCCCCAAAATAACTTGCCGGGATTTTGACTGAGATTGTGTTGAATCTACAGATGACATTGGGAAAAACTGACATCTTGACAATTTTGAGTCTTTCAATCCTTAACTGTGGAATATCTCTATTTAGTTATTTGATTTCTTTCATCAGAATTTGGTAATTTTGTCATATAGGTCTTATATATATGTTGTTAGACTTATACCTGAGAATTTAATTTTTGGGGCTGCTAATGTAAATGGTATTGTTTTAAATTTCAAATTCCACTTGTTCATTGGTGGTATATAGGAAAGTGATTGACTCTTATATATTAACCTTGTGTCCTGCAACCTTGTTGTGATTGATTCTTAGTTACAGGAGTTGTTCTGTCAATTCTTTCACATTTTCTATACAGGCAATCGTGTCATCTGTGATTGTGTTGACTTAAAATTTTTTTTTTTTTTTTAATGAATGAACATGAGAGAGAGAGAGAGAAAATGAGCAGGGGAGGGGCAGAGAGAGGAGACAGAATCCTCAGCAGGCTCTGCACTGTCAGTGCTCAAACCCACAAACCGTGGGGCTCAAACCCACAAACCATGAGATCACGACCTGAGCTGAAGTCGCAAGTTCAGCCAACTGAGCCACCCACACGCCCTGATTGTATTGACTTTTAAAGGAAGGTTGGAAAAGCTTTTCTGCTTGGACAGGGGAGTTTATTTTTACATAAGTGACCCTCCGTTAAAAACTGTTCTACAAACATGTTTATAGTAGAATAAAATAAACTAAATAGCTTTTATATATGTCCCTTAGAAGTACAAAATTTCCCCTCATTAAGGCTCTTTCCTAACCAGTTCACCCCACTTGTCCTAAGATTGGTACTACATTTTGAAAAAGTTACCAATTACAGATCTTTAAGTTTAAATCTGATATTGTATATGTAAGGTGAAAGAACAAAAATACAACTGGGTAAATCTGAAGATCTAATTGGCTTTATTAAGCAAATCATGAACCCAGCAGCATCCTAACAAGTAGGGGGAGCTCTGCGGAGTTGTACAAAATGGAAGGTTTTTATAAGAGGGAGGATAGGGCAAGGAGTCATTAGCAAAAGAAAAGAAAGGATTGTTTCAGGCAAGGTCTTAGGGGTAAGGACAAGGAGTCTTATTATGCAGAATACCTCATCTTCCTTTGGGGGTTGGAAAGGGCCCCTGTAACAGATTGCCTCATTGTTGCTGATCAAAAAATTCTGGATGGATTGGCTTAAAATTTCACTTCTGGAGAGGTTGAAAATGCAATTAAATCTTGGTTTGCTATCTGGGGACAAGTGACTCCACCTTGGGCCTCTGGTTTTCTTTTTAACAAAGGTTAAATATTTTAGCAATGGCCCAATAAAACTACACAATAGCCAAGGTGATCTTTTTAAGACAGAAATTGAATTAAATCACTCCCTTGCTAAAAACTCTCAAGGCAGGGGTGCCTGAGTGGTTCAGTTGGTTCAGCGTCTGACTTTGGCTGAGGTCATGATCTCACAGTTTGTGAGTTTTAGCCCTGAACTGAATTGGCCTCCCTGCTGTCAGCACAGAGCCCACTTGGGATACTCTGTCCCCTTCTCTTTCTGCCCCTCCCCCACACATGTACTCTGGCACTCTCTCTCTCTCTCTAAAAAATAAACAAAGATTAAAAAGAAAAGAAAAAAAAATTACTGAAACTCTCAAGGCAGCTCCCTATGGAACTTTATGTGGAATTCAGATTGCCTTCATGGTCCAGGAGCTCTGTCTGATTTGGCCCTGCCCATCCCCTAACTCCATCCCCTATCTCCCTGCTGTTCTCTATTCTCCCAGGACCTAACTTCTCCTTTGCCTCGGGTTGTTGAGCCACTGCTTGGAAGGCTCAAGCTTCTGATTTTCAAAATGTTGGCTCCTTTTTGCTAGAGGGACTCCTATTTATATTGTCTCCTTACTGAGATATTTCTGACCTCCCCCCACTCCCACTGGAGGTCAATCAGCATCCATGGCTGGCTGTCAATGGTTGTCACATCTATCATCATTATTATGCCTTCCCCTGTAGGTGTCTTCCTAGCACTTTTCAATGCCTGATACTGTCTTGTAAAGTTATTCATTTGCCTTTCTGTTATCCATAGTTGTCCACCATTATTTGTGTTGCAAGAAAGTTGGGAATTTGGGGGATCAAGTTCTTGCCCTCTCCTTTATCAGAATGCCCAGTGTCTAGCCATGCAATAGATGTTTGTTGCAGAAATAAATGGACATTCACTATAAAAATGATAAAGATACTACGCCTTGCAGATATTGAGTGTGGTATTATTATAAAATGTAGAAGTATGTAAAGGGGAAATATACACAGATAACACGTATGTATGAAATCACATAGTTCTTTGAAGAGAAACTGTTTTCTTGGTAATTGCCTTTTGGTGGCTTCTGAGATCTTTTTCTTTTGGCTCATGATATACATGTGATCACTCGCTATTCCTGCTCTTGATTAAGCATTGAGCCTGGAAAAGCCTTTGAAGCAGTGGCCTTCTGTGTCTACTCAGAGATACCACTGGGACTTACCTAGCAGAAAATTTTATTTGTCCAATGTTAAATGATTTCTAAGGCTTTCTACATGCCTTAGATGATAATTTATGAGATTATTTTCAACTTTTAACTTATCTGTAAAATAAACAGACATGAGAAAATAGCCTTTGATTAGCAGCAACCTAGAGAATGACTAAAAATTAGGAATTTGTATCAGTAAGATTTTTAGTGTCACTGTGACTAAATTATGGTTTGATACAAATGAATGGGTGATAGGTTAGAAAAGCAGTTGGGTAGCACTGAATTGAGCTCATTCTTTGTAAATACGTTGGTACTACAATAAAATAGCTAGAGAGGAATGCTTTCTACAGGGCCATGTGGTGAGTCTGTGGTATGATTAAGGGTTTTATTAGACTTGATCCTAGCCACAAATCTATCTATTTAAGAAAAAAGAAATGGAGAAACTTGGTTTAAAATCGTGAAGTTGGTTTTGTTTATAATCTATATTTCCTTTGTAAACCCTTGTTTTGTTCTGTTTTGTTTTGTTTTTTGGTTTCAGGAAATGGATGGGGATTTAAAAAGGGAGACAAGATAATATTTGAAAGTTAGTATTCTTCTTCTCCTGTGTATTATCCAACTATTTGGTGTTCATAAAATTAGTCCTACCACTGGGGCTCCTGGGTGGCTCAGTTGATTGAGTATCCAACTTGTGATTTTGGCTTGGGTCATGATCCCAGGGTCATGGGATCAAGCCCTGTATCAGGCTCTGTGCTGAGTGTGGAGCGTGTGTGGGATTCTGTCTCTCTCTCTCTCTCTCTCTCTCTCTCTGCCCCTCTCCCCTGCTCGCTCTTGCTCTCTCTAAAGTAAAAAAAAGTCATCCTACCACATGTACAGACTATAGATGAAAATATAAGATCAACGATTATGGAGGCTCGTTAGGCTTCAAAT
Source organism: Panthera uncia (assembly GCF_023721935.1). Taxonomy (NCBI): domain Eukaryota; kingdom Metazoa; phylum Chordata; class Mammalia; order Carnivora; family Felidae; genus Panthera; species Panthera uncia. Next base: position 16,616 of record NW_026059774.1, on the reverse strand, counting down.
TGTGCAGTTATGGGAAGTTTGCATGGCCATATGTGTCATAAGTGAAAAGCTTATTCTGATCCAAAAGTGGGATAAAACAGATATGTGATTTTTGCTGAGTTACTATTTGGAACTTGTTGCTGATAATGTATCTACCGGAAGCACTTAGTGTTTAAAAATATTAAAAACATCGTAAGAAATCGAATACATGTGTAAAATTTAGGAGAACAAAATTTTACTTTTATCTTCTTTTCTCTCTTCTTTGTTTATATTCCCCAAATGAATCCTTGGCTTTTCTATTTTTATAAGTGGTCCTGCAGTAGCAGACAATTTGAAACACTAGCATTGCCATGAAGAGAGACATTTTTATGGTATTATGCATTATTGAGAATGTTTCATATTAACCTATTTATTGTTAGAGTGGGATACGGTACAAAAAGTTTATGGACCCCTACTGTATACCTGTAGGCTGGGGCAGTTTTTATGTGCTTATACTCAGTTCAGTTTTAGTGTGTTCGGTTGTAAAATGATCCATGAATTAAAAACAAACAAAACAAAGTGCCGTGTTCAATGGTAAATGCAACCCTCTAATGCATTTGGGATCAGCATTTGGGATTCTTAGGCAAACTCTATCTTGTTTCTAGTGTGTACCGAATTTATGCTTGTTTTCTAGCACCTCGGGAACCATTTCCTCTTTGATACAAAATACTTCTTTCAGTTAGTACTATATAGAGATCATTTTATTAGTGTGAATGGACTAGTTAGACTCATGGACTCATCTCATTCAAGATGCACCTAACTTTCTTGGATGGAGGAAGGCCAGGCAAGGGTAATGGCTCTGCTCTCATTCATGATAGTAATGGAGTCCTACTTGAACTACAGGAAAAGAGCTGAAGTTCTGGAATAAACTTAGGAAGTCTTGTCTGGGTGTAAAGCCTGGAATTACTTTGTAACTTACCTCAAATTGAATGTTCTAGAAGGGTGGCAGATTCAATCGAACTTTCCAAGAGAGTTGACTATTGTTTTTTTTTTAAACGGTACTTTCTTTTCATGGGGTCAGCGTAATGAAACTTAGAAGAACTCAGGCCGAATTCATAGTTTGTAAATTATTTCCAGTTTTGTCTACCTTAAGCTTTATGCTGTGTGTTGTGTTGTTTAATGTTCTGTGAGTCTGTTATCATATAACCTAGACTGAGCTAAAGAGTGGCTCAAAGAACAGTGATTAATAAGAAGGCATCACGGACAGCATGAGGACCCGTCTTCCTTACGTTCTGTGTCTCTTGTCAGGGTCGCACCTGCCTTTTCCCGGTCACAAGAGATTTCCCTGAGAGCAGAGAGGCGTAGAGTGGGAGGTGAGGCAGACGTATGGGCATTTCAATGAATCCCATTTTTCTGGGGTTCACCAAACCGTGAGATAGAAGGCATAGGTTCTCCACTCGTTAAGAGACTTTAGCCCAAAGGAACCAAGAGCTGTTCACGCTACCCTGGGCCGTAGAGATAGTGGAGTTCAGCGCTGCTCACTTCGGAGCTCTTTTTAGTGAGAGAAACGGACTAACTAGTAAAGCACCGGTTCGATGGTGATGAAGTTAGAGCTACCCTGAGATACACACAGGGCATCAAGTTTCAAGAGTCGGAAGGTAATTGTAGACAACCCCTACTTTTACAGAAAGCTGAAGTGCAGGGTTTGAAGTGATTGAGTTAAGGCAACATCATTAGTTACTGACTGAGCTAAAATATCTGGACCAATATTATTTAAAAAGGTCAGTGAGGGGCGCCTGGGTGGCTCAGTCAGTTAAGCGTCCGACTTCAGCTCGGGTCACGGTCTCGCCGTCCGTGAGTTCGAGCCCCGCGTCGGGCTCTGGGCTGATGGCTCAGAGCCTGGAGCCTGCTTCCGATTCTGTGTCTCCCTCTCTCTCTGGCCCTCCCCCGTTCGTGCTCTCTCTCTCAAAAATAAAGATAAAACGTTAAAAAAATAAATTAATTAATAAAAAATTTTTAAAAAGTCAATGGTCCCATGGAAACCTGATGAAGCGAATTTTTTTAAAAAATCCAATAAAAGAATCTCACAGGATAGGATGATCTGTGTTTTAATTGCCATTTGAATATTTGCCTGTTGGCCAGTTACGTTTGAGTATTTGCCGTCTACGCTCATAAAAAACAAACAATTGTGAAGTGCATTGTTAGCAGAAACTGGACTCTGGCCCCAGTCAAAATGTTCTTCAGTTGTCCCCTGTGTCCTGGGACTTATAATTCATGCCTGGGAGCACTTGGTAATACTGATATTATGACAACTCAGCAGCTAATGGAGCGTGGCGCCTCAGGTGCCAGAGGTAGAATGTTCACCTCCAGTGATGGGGCACAGCACTCGGCTCTGGGGGAGAAAAGAGAACATTTCGCCCTTGAATGTGTTCACATTCAGGAAGAGCGTCTTTAATTTTGTAGCTAGGTCTGTCATAAAACAATAAAACAAGTGGTGTTAGAAACACATTTACAAAAACAATTAGGATTTTCAACATGTTTATTTGATATATTTTTCTCTTCACTTCAAGGATTACTCATAATAACCTCGCTTTTGTTCCTTGCTGATGAGAAAGGTGAACACGTTGACTTGCCTGATGGGGCATGTGTCATACTCTGTGAGTGACAGGCGTAGCACCGTGAGCATGGGGACAGTGTGGTTGATTCTCCAGCAAGCATTTATGGGAAGCTTGATATTTTCTTTTTTTTTTTAAAGTAAATGTTTTAAAAAGTGTTTCAAAATTTTTTTTTTAAATGTTTATTTATTTATATCGAGATAGAGAAAGAGCATGACCTGGGGAGGGCCAGAGAGGAGGAGAGAGGGCATCCCAAGCAGGCTCTGTGCTGTCAGCGTGGAGCCTGGTATAGGGCTCGAACTCACTAACTGTGAGATCATGAGCTGAGCCAAAATCAAGAGTCAGATGCTCAACCGACTGAGCTACCCAGGTGCCGCAGGAATCTTGCTATTTTCAAGGCATTGCTATAAGCATCGTGACATAACAAGACCATTCAACGGTCTCCGTCTTCAGGACCTTATTATATGGTTGAACAGGAAAGACACCAAAGACCCAGAAACAAGTAATAAACAGAGTTTGTGCCGAGTCCAAAGAACATTGGTGGAGTCTGGAAGAGTTAGAGAAGTCTGGTTTCTGGGTGAGAAGGGCGCTTGTGAGTGATTCCTGGAGAAGGAGCTGGGCAGGGGCTGAACTGAAAGATGTGCGAATTCTAGTCGATTGTATTGAAAGGCAAAGCCACGATACCACTCACAAGGATAAGGTGAGGGGTCCCTGGGTGATGAAAAAGATGGGCAGGGAGCTGTGGGCTTTCTGAGGAAGTTTTCCTGTCTCCTCTGGGCCTATCACCTCTGCCAGCTGTGGGTGGACTTCCCTGGGGCTGGTCCTGCCATTTTACCACCTAGGAAGTACCGTTCATGGCTGTCGTGACAAGTGGCCTACTTTTTTTTTTTTTTTAATTTTTTTTTTTTTTTTAACGTTTATTTATTTTTGAGACAGAGAGAGACACAGCATGAACGGGGGAGGGGCCGAGAGAGAGGGAGACACAGAATCGGAAGCATGCTCCAGGCTCTGAGCCGTCAGCCCAGAGCCCGACGCGGGGCTCGAACTCGCGGACCGAGAGATCGTGACCTGAGCTGAAGTCGGACGCTTAACCGACTGAGCCACCCAGGCGCCCCAACAAGTGGCCTACTTTCAAAGGGCAGACCCACCCTCCACAGGGAAACGTAACTTCAGGTTATTGAGAATACTGCCTTCTGCGATACCGCGTGCTCACCGTTAGCTCCTTCACAGAACAAATATCTTGTGGCAGGCATCGTTCAGTGACATGAGAGCTTGGAGGAGAACTAAACAGATGGGGTCTCTGTTCTCCAGGAGCTCTGGACACCCTTGTCAATCTCCTTGACAACGACCTTACCCTGGAGATTCCCCAAATAGCCATCTGTAGCCTCAAACTCTCATCTGCACTCCGGTCAAATATATTCAACTGCCCCTGTTCACCTTTGCTTAGATGACATACTCCACAAATCCCAAACCGAAAAAGCAGTTGGACATACTTTCTAACAAACCTGCTCCTTTCAAAGATTTTCCGCAGCTTGGTGAGTAGCCCCACCATCCAGGGATGGTAAGAGAATGTCATCCTACTTGCTCCTTTCCCCTTTCCTTTTCTGGGCCCCCTGCCCCCAAGACGCACACGGACATACATTCAATTCAATCATTAAACGCCCACCCCGTCTCCACGCTGCCCCTCATTGCTATTACCTTAGTTCTCCAGCGTTATTCCAAGTGGCTTCTGCCTCACTGCCTGCTACTAGATTTATTTTTTTCCAATTTATGTCTCTAGTTGTCAAAAGTAAACGTTCTGTAGGAACCACTCTGATCATGCCACTTCCCTGTCTAATGTCTTCAGTGGCTCCCTATTGCCCTCAGGAAAATGTCCAGACATGGTTCACGGCCCTCGTTGGCTGGATGCCGCATGCTTATCCGTCCCCACCAGCCGTGGCTACCTCCCCGTCCCAGCCATAGTGTCAGTGAGCCCATTCGCTTCTCCTGACTGAGACACTGCACACAGGGAGTCTCTCTCCTTGATGTGTTTCCTTTCCCTTTGGAGCCTCAAGGAATCCTTTTCTGATATTCTGCTCAGGTTAGTTGCTTCAGGGGCTGCTTCTACTGTCCCCTGAGTGGTTCTGAAGCTGAGATCACCTCAGCAGTGTCCTTAATTGTCAGCTTTACCTGTCAGATCATAAGTTCTGGGAAGGCAGTGTCTGTGTCTGTTTTATTGTTTTATTTATTATTGTTGTTGTTGTTCTTGTTGTTGTTAATTTTCTCACCTGTAATTGTGAGGCCTGGAGACATTAGGAATCATGAATTAGAGTCTGGATTTGATTTCAGGTCAGTTTGACTCTCACGTTGTGTTCTGTCCACCACACCACATCCCGCTGTCTTCCCTAAGTTAACTCACACTAGTCAAGAAGATTGGGATTTTTTGGAATAGTATTCAGAAGGGAGACTAGTGCCCCCACACCATGCAGTTCTGTAACACCTACCGTTCAATTCAGTCCTGACGGGATTTAGCTGGAGATAGTGTCAGACTCACAGGTTAGGGCTCAGTCGCACAGGACTGCCCCCCAAGACCCCCTTCCGGCACCAACTACAAATCCAGGTGGCCACCTGTGTTTCTGACCGACTGGCTGTAAATCGGAGGTTCCCACCATCCCCTTCTTGGATGTGATTACTTTGCCAGAACAGCTCGTAGAACTCAGGAAAACCATTTACTTCACAGATTACCAGTTTGTCAGAAGAGGATATAATTCGGAGACAGCTTAAATGAGGAGATGCACAGAGCAGGTATGGGGAAGGGGCACAGAGTTTCCATGCCGTCTCCAGGGGCACCGCCCTCCCAGCACCTCCCCGTGTTTACCAACCCAGAAATTCTCTCCTCGTGGGTTTTTATGGAGGCTGTATTACACAGGCAGATTGATGCAATCATTGGCCATTAGCGATTAATTCAACCTCCAGCCCATCTCCCCTCCCTGGAGGTGGGTGGTGGGTGGAGTACTGAAGGGGTGAGGCCGAAAGTTCCAGCCCTCTGGTTACGTGGTTGTCTCCCCTGGCAACTAGCCTTCGTCCTTAGGTGCTTTCCAAAAATCGCTCATTAACATAAACTGCGATGTAGTTGAAAGGAGTTTATTATAAGTAACCAGACTTTTTTTTTTTTCTCCTTTATCATTCTGGAACTATTACTGAACCTGGAGCTATTTGAGCACAAACCACCAAATATTTTAACAAAAAATTCTCCCACTGCTTTTATTACTTAAGACATTCCAATGGTTTTAGGAGCTGTGCTCTAGAAACAGGACAAAGACTAAATACACATTTCTTATTGTAAGTTACAATATCACAGCTAAAAGTGGATTCTTGAATATAAAGGGTTGTTTCAGGTTTTGTGGTCTGTGCTCATTTTCAGGGCTTGGCAAAACTTGACAGACTGCGGTTTGGAGGCATTGGTTTAGGGTTTGAACATAGTCTACGGACTGTAGCTCGCCAATGGGTAGAAGCTCTTTGTTTCAGGGCTGCTTTCTGCCCAGCGAACATTGGCCCAGTCTGGGGGCTCTGCTGGAGTCTTCTCTGGCTTTGTGGCCTATTAGCCTTCGCTCTCTCTGCCTATCACCATCCAGAAGCTTCCTTTTGTGCATAGACATTCTGGGGCCATGCTGGGACAACCTTTGGGAAGAAGATGAGATATGCCCTTTGTGTGTGAGTGACTGTTCAGTGTTCGCTTATGTGGTGACAGTGGACACTTGTTGTTATCTGCGTGTTCACGGGGCCCGTGGTGTGAAATTATTTAAGGCCAGTAGGGAGTTGGCAGCAAGAGGAAAAAGTAGGTGACAAATATCTTCCTGTTTGAATGTACACCTTATTCAGTGACTAGGATGATGTTTGATATTTAGTCCTAATTGTTTCGCTGAAATAACTAGCCAGTAAGTGAAAAATACACTCAATTTTTGAGTGTACTTGAATTTAGGGATTGCTGTGCTCACAAAATATCGAAGCTATTTACAAAATATCAGGACCATACTTTTTTTTTTTTAATTTGGGTTCATAAAAATAGATAAATACTATGTATAAATTCTCAGAAAAACATTTTTTTCACATGTGATTCATATGGGTAACGTCCTGATGATGCAAAATAAACCTGATTTATAAATAATATCTGCTTTATAAATAATAGCTGACTGTAAGCTTAGGAAAACAGAAAAGAATTAAATTCCTATTTATAAAGATATTTTCAAAATGTAATAAAAGTTACAAATATCAATGTTAAACATAGCTTTTTAATTTTTTTTAATGTTTACTTATACTTGAGAGAGACAGTGCATGAGTGGGGGAGGGGCAGAGAGAGAGGGAGACCCAGAATCTGAAGCAGGTTCAGGTCCTGAACTGTCAGCACAGAGCTCAACATGGGGCTCGAACTCACGAACCACAAAATCATGACCTGAGCCGAAGTCGGAAGTATAACCCACTGAGCCACCCAGGGGAGGTGCCCCTAAACATAGCTTTTTAAAAATTTATTCAGACACAAGGAAAAAAATGCCATGCAAATTCATTTTTAAGGGCAATTTCCTTCTTTATAAATTTTCCTCCAAACTCAGATAAAGCTTATCTTTAGTCTATCAGCATTTTGATAGCAATGATAAGTTCAGCATCTTGGAAAATTAAAACCATCCAGCTTCTAAAGTTATAAAATCAATGCAGGAGTTCATGCAGATAATCAGTAACAATTTCCAAATATATTTACAAAGAAGTGGAAATCTCTAGTCCTTGGAGTGTCACATGAATTGCCACAGTGAAAACTGTAAAATGAGTTACCTCAAACAGATGTGTTGATCCGTGAGTTGAAAGTACGTGAAAAGGCATATTATAATATACTTTTCAAAAATAACTCTATAGAATATAGAAAATATAACTGAAGCAAATGTGACTGGGAAGCAAGTGAAAACTGTGAAAACTGTGCCTTTTTAGGGCAATATATGAAAATACAGGTAAAGGCAAACTATAAAATTTTAGCTATCGTGATATTCTCGGTTCCCTGTGGGTGGCTGCCATCTTTTTTGAAGAGGAAAGAAGATTCTAAGGCTGGAAAAGTGTGCACTTGAGTTCAGATAACTTACACCTCTTTCCCTCAGAGTCCAGTGCAACCTGTGATACTGGCATTCCTCGACCTTAGTCTCTCACCAAAAGGAGAGGATGCCTCCCTGCTGGGTCTAGAGACACATTCAGCTGGTAGGGCCTTTCTTTCTTACTTCTGATGGTAAGGAAGAAAAAAAACAAACAAAAAAAGCCACTTGATCATCATGAGTCTGAAAGCCATCTGCTAAGGATGTTACAACAAAAGGGTCATCCGCGATGGTGCTGCTGAATGCGACAGAAACCCTGGACAGCCTCAGCTGGTCCTTTCATGGGATGTATCTGTTCGAGCCTGATTTAGATTTTCTGTTGTTTGCAGCCGAAACCATTCCAAAGTGATATACTAGGAAAGGGAAGAAAGAAAGAAAGAAAGAAAGAAAGAAAGAAAGAAAGAAAGAAAGGAGGGAGGGAGGGAGGGAAGGAAGGAAGGAAGGAAGGAAGGAAGGAAGGAAGGAAGGAAGGAAGGAAAAGAGCACTTGTGTAAATAGTGTACATATGGGTTGTGATTAAAACTTTCCTTTTTAAGGGGCGCCTGGGTGGCTCAGTCGGTTAAGCGTCCGACTTCAGCTCAGGTCACGATCTCGCAGTCTGTGAGTTCGAGCCCCACGTCGAGCTCTGGGCTGATGGCTCAGAGCCTGGAGCCTGCTTCCGATTCTGTGTCTCCCTCTCTCTCTGCCCCTCCCCCGTTCATGCTCTGTCTCTCTGTCTCAAAAATAAATAAAAAACGTTAAAAAAAATTAAAAAAAAACTTTTTAAAAGCCTCCTCTGTCTTCTTCGCGGTGCACACTGTGGGGAGGCTGTCTACTTTTGTCCCGATGGTTACACGAGCTACACCTGCGGTGGCTTCCTACCTTCCATTGGTCCGTCCGAAGTTTCTCTCCTGCTGTTTTCGTGCTCTCCCCCATTGCCACTGATTTCTGTGCTTTGAGTTAGACGTACACACAATAATCTGGAAAAAAAATCACGGCACACATTCAGGGTCTTGTGGCACTGTCCTTAAGGAGTCTGAAATGTCTTATTTTTCACCGGGTCTTCCCCACCCAGCGTGAGTCCAGTAGCTTATCAAAATGGATAGCATCAAGACATATTAGATAGCTACACCTCAGTTTAACTGTTGTGTGGGACTGAAAGTCCCATTGCACAGAACAGCAAAAGAAGGAAGAGCGTTTCTGTATTTCGGGTACATTTTATTTAAGTGTCTTTTATACACTCGAACATTTGAATACGTTTGCTTTAGGGTATTGCCTTTTTGAAGAGGTAGCGGTGCCACCGGAACCGCGACGGCTCCAAGGTTACACCCGTCAAGAAATAAGTACCAAGAGGGAATTGCTTTATTAAACATGAAACTTTCCTCTGCTCATTAGGCTCTTGCCAGATGGGACTTGAGTGTTTTGAAGGCAGGCATCCACATGGAATTGTGTTCCTGACATTGATGAATGACTTTCTGAATCCCGGGTTGGAGGTTTCACTCTAGGGTTTCAAGGATTGCCAGTTCAGGGTCTGACTCTAACTTGCCATGATACGCAGACCTGTAAGAACCGGGGTTGCCTGTGGTTCAGTGACCACACTAAGGCATCAGCATCTCTGACTCCAAAGGGTACTGTTAAGCCCTTGAATTTAAAGGCTTCTCTTGCCAGGATTCTTCTAAGTGGATGGAATACGACTTTTTTCAAAACACTTTTATTACACTTTTAGGTACAAGTAACTTACTGTGTCTGATGAGAAGCAGAGGCAGAGCAGATAGAACTTTGGATTGGAGACCAAAGCCATTGAGATTCGTAACAAAAGAGGTCTGTTCTGTCTCAGGGTCTGCTACTTCTACGTGACATGCTACCCGACTGTGTCCGTGAACTTGACCGGAAGCACTTCTTCTTTCTACAGCTGACCCTTGAACAACATGGGTTTGAATTGGGCATGTCCACTTTTATGGGCATCTTTTTCAATAAATACGGTATTGTACTGTAAATGTATTTTCTTTATGACTTTCTTAATAATATTTTCTCCAGCTTACTTTATTATAAGGATACAGGTTTTGATGCATAGAACATACAAAATATGTGTTAGTCAACTGTTTATGTTATCAGTGAGGCCTCCAGTCAGTAGCAGTTCAGTTTTGGGGAGTCAAAGTTTATATGTGGACTTTTGACTGTACGGGAGTCAGCGTCCCCAATGCGCATGTTGTTCAAGAGTCAGCTGTATTTCATTAGTATCTTTGGAGGGTGAATATACTGGTTAACATGATAATGTTTGTAGAGCCCCTTGTACAGGGACACCATGCTGTTAAGTTCTATCATCGGATGTCAGAGAGGTAGCTATTTATATCTGAAGAAACTGAGAATGAGAGAGTCTATAATTTTTATGGTCACTTATTAGCAAATGGCATTCAAAGCCGTTTTTTCACTCTGCTGCTTAGTATAGTCACGATAGTTGTGGTTGGCAGAGTTGGTTCACATCCCAGCTTCGCAGATGTTTTTGGGCAAAGAAGTCAATCTCTTGCCGCCTCGGGTTCGTCATCCAAAACACAGCTGTAAAATAATGCCCATGTCAGTATTGTTGAGAAGAGTAAACAATGTCCTTCATGCAAAGAACTCCTTGCGTATGGCACACATGAGCACTCAGTACACTGAGGCCTTTATTGCAGTTACACGTAATGATGTATCACCTCTGTTTACTCGTTCGCTGCTCGCCACATCGGAGCTAAATATGTGGTCTATTAGTAGATGATTATGGTGTACAGATTTCAGCCTTGCTCTTGACTGCATCCATAGTTTGGTTTTCTTTTGTCCTCATTTTATAATTTATGCAAATATGTTTTCCAGTTTTATTCAAGTATGATTGATAAATACAAATCAAATAAAATTTGTATGTATTTAAGATGTACATGTGATGTTTTGAGATGTCTATCTCTATAGATACAGGTATAAAGATACATACACACATGCATATACATACAAATGATAAATGATTACCACAGTCAAGCTAATTAATGTGAATGTCTTTTACATATTGCTCTAAGCTGCCTTCAACCCCTTCTGGAGTAAAGGAGCATATAAAATACATGCCTACAAATAGACTCTTCCTAGGGAAAGAGCACCTAGCCACATTTTACTTCATGGAATGTCTTTCCTCCCGTGCTTGGTGGCAGCATCTCATAGGCTCATGTAATAGGCAGTGCACTTGATATATTCACGGATGTTGTCTGTATCTTAGACACTCTGTATCTAGAACTCTGGCCTAGGATCCATATATGTCTGCTAAGTCATGGAAGCATATTCAAAATATGTTAATGAGACAAAACTAGGTCGTGGTATTAGAGGGTGGAGAATTAAGCATCCAAGCCACAGGAAGGACCCATGTTCACTGTTGAATGGTAGAGGAAATGAGACTTCTGGATGGACAGGGTAACCGGTGACCGGATGAATGGTGGTAGCAATGGAGCCCCACCTGGAGGCTGTTTTAAAGAATCTTGAAAGTACCTTTGTCAGACGATGGGGCAATAGTTGAGCTGAATAAAAAAGTAACTACTCATTGATTTCTGTGCTTTAGGAAGTGAGACAGGTATTTCATATACATTACCCTTAATATGTACAACAATCTAGGTATTTTTAATTCCATAGGAATAATGAAACTAAGCTCATAAAATTAAGTAACTTGCCCAAGATCTGTTTGTGAATCCCATACTCCGTTCTTTATAAATGACTCATCATACACCCAAAGTCCATGCTGTTAACCACTACAATATATCTCTATCACATTTAGTGACTCTTAGCTCAACACAGGCAAAGTGATAACAACAACAACAACAACAACAGTAATAATAATAATAATAATAATAATAACAATGCTAAGGAAAATAAATTTAGGTTGTCATAAGCTATTGCTGTATCAAGTGACTGGCTCCGAAGGTAATGAGAAAATATGTGTGTGTGTGTGTGTGTGTGTGTGTGTGTGTGTGTGTGTGTTCAAGAGTGAAATCAGATATTAGTATCTAGACACAGAAGAAAAACCAGCACATTCATCAATTAGATTCTCATTTCTGTAAAAAAGTAAAGAATACACAAATTACATTTAATAAAACCTCATGTTCTTATGTTAAGAGATACATGAAAACATTGGCTCTGCCACTAGCAGATGTTCAGAAAGTTGAAGATTTTCATAGGATGAATCCCGATGGTTTCTTAAGGTTCTTATTGATTCAGACACACTAATGACTTATAAAGTAGGAGAGATTAGCCAAAGAAAACATTTGCCTATACTGAAATAAACATGCCAACTTAGCTCCTTTTTATGGGCTGAATAATTTCCTGTCCCAGTTAGATCAGAACAGTTCTGTATTTATTGAGGGATGTTGCTGAAATGTATGATTCAAGTTGTCAGATGACACGGGATTTATCTTCCCTTCCCACTGATTAGACGTGAGACTTCAGTCTCATCTCTAGGCCCCCCAAGGATCCAATCCCCTCATCCATGGGACTGGTAAACAGACAAGCACGCAAACATCTTTTGGGGCTTCCTCCTGCTGTGTTCTGTGTCGTCTTCTTACCCTACATGAATATGTTAGGGAGTCACCTCTTTTGTAAAGCCAACTTCCTGGAACGTTATCTCCTCTGTAGTACCACCAGATGCCCCGTCTCAAGACCATTTAAGTTAAAAACATTTTATATATAATTTTTATGATGACACCAGTGGCCTCGTCACATAATTTCACAGATATCAGAATGAGGCGGCATCACTAAAAGAAAGCACGGTACCCAAGTTAATGAATTCGAAAGAATCTGTTGATAACAAGGTGGGAGAAATAAATGTAAGTGACCTGAGGGAAAAAACCCAACAAACCACACCTTGAGTGCTGGCCCGGGAGAGTCAAATGCGGACAGCGCGTGAGGTGGGTGGTGAAGGGCCGTGGCCAGAGTGTGAAAACAGCAAATGAGTAAAAACAACCAAAGAGTTGGTTTGGTTTTCAAAGTCAAAATATCACAGAGTTTATTGGCATCATTGTGATATAGGCTAAAACAATTCAGAAAGGAATTCTTCCTTTCCAGTCAGTGTGTCAAGATTTTTATTATGCTGCCATATTTACATTTAGTTCATCTTTTAAGAAGCAACAGAAACCTTAGAGTTGAGAAAAATGGCAAAGGTGTCAGCAAATGTCACTGGTCCTATGTTATCTGTGTAGTGAAAACTGGCAAAGGGTTTAATTTTGCCTCAGGAGAAGTTGGACATGCTTTCTTTATGGCACTTACGATTTCTTCCTCAGCCAAAGGAAGAATATTAACACCTCGTTGATGCTTTCTCTGTTTCCTTGGGAAAGGGAAACTGCAGCCCTTGAATTTGTAAGGTGAGTGGAAAAACAGCATATAATAGAAAGGGAAGGAAGTCTGACTGGAGGTCTATTTCATTGTCCATTCAGAAGATTCATTTTAGTTTGCAGAATGACACATTGGAAGAAATACTTTATATTATCATTTTTTTCCCCCACTCAGTCAATTATTTCCCCCTCTGGACTGTTCTCTTCCCTGGACCATTCTGTCTTGAATTCTTCTGTGAAAATTAGTGACATTTTATTCTTTCTAGATTTTCAGTGCTTTCACCATTGTGTCATTGTGATAATGGGATCTCAATAAGTAGCTTTCCGAACTGTATCGTTGTGGTACTAGGATCTCAATATTTACCAATGTCAGTATTTAAACTTGAATGTTTTCCTCAGTATTATACTCAGAAAAGCCTCCCCCCCCCAACCTTGAGTCATTAAAAAAAGAAAAAAGTACAGACAGCTTTCCAGAATGACTGAAGTATCTGTTCACTCTACATATATTCAGACGGTCACCAGTCTAGCGGTAACGGAAAGCTACCGGATATCCCCTCAGTGCTGTAAGACGATGATGGTGGGTAATGGCACCGCAATGTTACTAAATCAGCGAAATGGTGTCTTGGATTCATCAACAGTGCAATGTAGTCAGTGGCAGGCAATCATTCTGTGCAAAAGGGAAAGTCTGAAGGCACCAGGAAAGTACCAGGGACGCATTTGCTGAATCAAAAATATGAGGCCTCGAGGATAACATTCTATAAAATGTGACCAATTTACGCAGTAGTCATTGGGGATGACTTAATTTTACCGGTTACAATATTCTCATCTTAACAAGGGGGTGGAATCAGTGTGCTCTCTGTTCTGAAAAGCTTTAAAAATCATTGCAGGTGACTGCTGGATCTTGCTATTTTTGCCATTTCCTTCATTGAAAGCTCCCACAGAACGATTTACATTTTTATTAAACGGATTTCGCAAACAATTGCATAAAGAATTAGAATGATACAGAGAAAAGCTAAGTTTTTTTTTTTTTATGGTCTACTTTTATTTTAAGAAAACAAATGACTATTTTGCTTGGATCTGATGTCTAATGTACGTTGGGACTACATTTCAACCCTAATTAAGATAAACAGTTCACAATGGTAAATTCCGGTTTTGTTAATCAGCTCTTCTTATATTCTTATCATATTATATTTTGACTCCTCAAAAAATGTGTGCATTTTCATGGCGAGCACTTTATTATTTCGCTGCATGTTTTTCAACTTTGGTACTAGAAGGATAAAGCCCATTTTACTAAACAGGCCTTTCAGCCTGTTGGTTTACACTTGATGAATTTTTCATGCTGAGACAATTGGGTCTCCGCATACTTATACCAGTGGTTCTATCTTCAGATTAGTTGATATGAACTGATTGCAAAGAGTCGGAACATGTGCACCGGTCTTGTCTGTGGAACCAGGGTGACTGCAAGGCTGCTGTCCCAGGGTGATGTTAAACGCGTTTCTTTTCCCCCTCAAGTGTCCTATCGTTACTCCGCGCAGTTAGCCAGCTGCTGCTTTTGATAAGACGGCTCTAGGAATTTAAAATGTGTTCATTAAAAACACCACAGGCATATCAAACCTGAGATAAGAAATGCCTCGTAGCCCTATTTCACGTGAGACTTTTTATGTGTGTAGCCTCAGAGTACTTAATGCCTTTGCACAGCTGCAAGCTGACATCATAAATACTTGGTCAAGTTTAAGGAAATCTCCCCAATTAGATTTTCTGAGGATAAGAGATGGGTCCTGGTTTGAAGTTGTGTTTTGCATAGTGAGGCATTTAGAAAAAATCCAGATGCATTTAAACTCCAAATGTTAGTTAGGCAGAATTTTTATTCACTCACATTTTCGGAAAAAGATCCAAATGACCTTAAAATTTGTTCGCGTTAGGGATGTAATTGTGGTCAGTACCCTTTCAGCTCATTCTTCCATACTTTTTATTTCTATAGTTTACTGTTGCATAATGTGAAATTATGTCCAGAATTAATGCTCTGAAAGCCTGCAAAATTGTGAATAATTAAAGAAATGTCTTATTTTATTGCCTATTAATCATAAAGTATTAGAAAAATTTCCAAAGCAGGCTGGAAGGTTTTAACAGCCAGGATTCAACAAACCAGATGATATAATTTCCTGAGCATGTTGTTTAAGTTTGAACCCGTTCTTTACTCCTCCACATTTTACGTATATGCTGTCCCATTTTATGTCCTTTCCACTCAACGAGTCCACTTTAATATTTCTTGCAGGGCTGGTTTAGTGGTCATGAACTCCTTTAGTTTTGTTTGTCTGGGAAACTCTTTATTTTTCCCTCTATTCTGAATGACAGCCTTGCTGGAGAGAGTATTCTTGGCTGTAGATTGTTCCCAGTCAGTATTTTGAATGTACCATGTCACTCCCTTCTGTCTTTCGAGGTTTCTCCTGAAAAATCCACTGATAGGCTGATAGCCCTATGGGGTTTCCCTTGTATGTAACTGTCTTGCTGCTTTTAAAATTTTTTGTCGCTACATTTTGCCATTTTAATTACCGTGTATCTTGGTATGGATCTGCTTTGTTCATTCTGTGAGGAGTTCTCAGTGCCTCCTGAACCTGGATATCTGTTTCCTTCCCCAGATTAGGGAATTTTCCAGCTATTATTTCTTAAAATAAAATTTCTGACCCCTTTTCTCTTTCCTCTTCTCCTGGGACTCCTGCAATACAAATGTTATTATGTTTGATGGAGTCACTGAGTTCCCTAAGTCAGTTCTCATGTTGCATAATTTTTTTTCTCACTTTTGTTCAGATTGATTACTTTCCATTACTCTGTCCCGTAGGTCATTAATTCGTTCCTCTGCTTCTTCCACTCTGCTGTTCATTCCATCAAGCATGTTTCTCACTTATTGAGCCCTTTATATCTGCTGTGTTATTCCTTATCTCAGTGTTAAGGGTCTCACTGATGCCTTCTACTCTTTTCTCAAGTCTAGGGAGTATTTTTATAATCACTACTTTAAGTTCCCTATCAGGCATCTATTTCATTTAGATGTCTGGCCGCGGCCTTGTCCCCTTCTTTCATTTGGGACAAATTCCTGTCTTCTCATTTTGTCTGAGTCTCTGTGCCTGTTGATGTGTGTGAGGAAAGTCAGCTTTGTCTCCTGTTCTTGGGGGAATGGCCTTATGAAGCAGAGGTCCTATTCCCCAGGGCATGTCTCCTTGTGGAATGTCTCGAATGTGTGCTGTGTGCACTCTGCTGCCGTGTCCTGGCCGCTTCATCCTTTAGGCCAGATGTCTGCAGACGCTCTCTTTGTCTGTTTTGGGCAATGTTTGGTCCCTGGCCCGAATGTGGTGCATTCTCGCCAGGTGTGCTCTGGCCTGCTTGTGAGATGTGTTGCCATGGCCACCAGATAGGAGGCTCTGCAAAGCTCCCAGGTCAGGAGGTGTCGTTTGAGCAGGGCTTTGGGCCAGACTTCTACGGTGGGGGCTTGCTGCTGCACGGGGACTGAGGCAAGTGTCTGGGAAGGGCCGTTCCACCAGAGTGCAGGGGGGTGGGGCTTGCTATAAGCAAGCTAGGTAGTGAGTACTGGTGCTGAGCTGGTTCCCACAGGTGGC